>NC_032089.1:1337405-1432882 GCF_000182965.3 Candida albicans SC5314
GCCTACTTACTACTTACTACTTACTACTTACTACTTACCCACTACTTGTTTTCTTTTTTTTATTGTTTTTAAAAAAGATCACATATATTCATTCATTTATTCATTTGTTCATTTTTCAAGTATATTTATTTTGCTCACACTTAACAAAGACAACCCTCCCCCCCCCCCCCCCCCCTCCCCTTTCCCTTCCCACTTCCTATAATGTCAAAATTAAGACAACATTCAATTACAACGAGTCCTTTAATTATATCTTCCCCGACATTTTCTGCTCCTATTAGATCTTTAACTATATCAAACCCTCAACAATCATCTACAATTCTGTCAAATCTACGTGGTAATGTTATTTTAGTCACTAAATATGATTTCGTTGCTGAAGGAGAAAATGAAATATCAGTCAATAAAGGAGATTTAGTTAAATTAATTGATCGATTAGGTAATGGTTGGGTATTAGTCAAATATATTGATCGAGTACAACCCCCAGGATTAATTCCGGCATCATATGTTGATATTGCTGTTAATGATCAAACTAACCCCATAACTTTAACTTGGTTACAAAAAGATGATGATGACTCGGAACAACAACCAACTAGTCAAGCTCATATTGATAATATTATTGATGAATTAAATTATTTGGATTTACAATTTAATAAAGTGGAATCGAAATTTGTCACAATAAATAATCGTCCTTATCCGATTCAAGCATCAATATCAAATTTCTTATTATTTAATGGAAGAATATGGTATCGATTAGATATTGAATATAGTGATAAATCAAAATCTTATATTTGTCGTTATTATCAAGATTTTTATAATTTACATATTAAATTATTGGATTTATATGAAATATTGTCTAAAATTGAAGCAAGAAATTCTGT
This sequence comes from Candida albicans SC5314, assembly GCF_000182965.3. Classification (NCBI taxonomy): domain Eukaryota; kingdom Fungi; phylum Ascomycota; class Pichiomycetes; order Serinales; family Debaryomycetaceae; genus Candida; species Candida albicans. The sequence continues at coordinate 1,338,281 of NC_032089.1, forward strand.
TTCTAATAGTGGTGGTGGTGGTGGTGGTGGTAGTCGTGGCGATACTATCAAATTACCTAAATTACCTGAACCAATTCCTACTCAAAATAATGATGATGAAAATAAAGAAATTTCAATGTTGTTGAAAAGATGTAATGAATTGAATATTTATATTAATAAATTGATATTAAACAAATATTATCAAACTTCAGATCAATTAAGAGATTGGTTAGAAGTTAGAGATTTACCTGGATTTATTATTAATTCATTTGATAATGAAGACGAAAAAGACGAACAAATTGATGAAATGACTAATGATGAAATTAATGAAAAAATATTACCTGGTTCAATTAATATTGTGAAGAATTATTATGAAAAATTGGAAGAATTGGAAGAACTTGAAAAGCAAAAACAAGTACAACAATTGAAAGATTCAAAATTACCCCAAAGATCACAATCGAAAAATATTTATAATAATTATCAACAAGCTGCTCATGCAATGGCTGGCCATACAAATAGTATCAAACATAAAATGGTTATGTCTAAAACTGGAACAATAAGGCACATCCCAGTTGGATCTAGATCTGCTTCTGTTTCTGTTTCTAGATCCGGGTCAGGGACTTCTCCTGCTGGTGGTAGTAAATCACATCTTTATCAATCTGATCGATCTTCTTCAACGAAAGCTGCCGCACCAGTGACTAGAAATAATACCACTATAGTTATAAAATCAAATAATCATAGCAGCAGCAGCAGCAGCAACAACAACAACAATAAGAATAGTACTGGTAGTAATGGATCAGAAAATTTATCTTCAACTTCACCAACGTCTTTAACTTCAGCATCAACAACAGCTTCATCTTCATCACCAACACCATCACCATCAATAACTAAAAAAGTTGGGGAAACACCAGTTGATACTAATGATATACTATCGTCACCAATATTACAACAACAAAAATCAATGCCAAGTATAAATGCCACCCCTAAATCTACTTTCCAATCGAGTCCAGGGTCTCCATTAATAGGTCCATCATTACCACCTTCAACACTGTCACCATTATTTAATCCACAATCACCTAAATTAGTTAACAATAATTTGAATTCACCTAAAATGGATTATAGTCCTAAACCTGGATTCACTCCTAGGATTAAACCACCAACACCAACAACACCTGCAACAAGTAAGTTTCAACCAGTAAGTAATACAATTACCACCACCACCATATCGGTCACAACAACAGATTTTTCAACTTCATCTCCAAAAATGTCACCAATGGGAGGTCATTTCAATGCTAATTTCCCTGCCTATTCTCAAACAAATAATACCAACAACTCCAACTCCACTAGCAACAGCAACAACAACAACAACAATACTGGTTCAAAACATCAACGAACATTTTCTAATCAATTTATTAAATGTAAAATAATTGATCCAAAAAATGATATAATTGTTATTAAATTAAATAAAGGAGAATTAAAACTGATTAATGATTTGAAAATTGCTCTTAAATCAAGAATCAATATAAATTTCCCACCTGTTTCTCAACCACAACCACAACCACAACAACCACTATCAGAAAGTCCAAATTTAAATTTTGGTCTGATGAAGAATAAATATAATCAAGTGTTTATAAAATTACCAAATTTAAATAATTTTGAAAATATTGATACGATAAAATTCAATTTTCATGAATTTTTAAGATTTAATGATAAAATGTATCTTAAAATTGAAGAAATTAAATGATATGATGATGCTGGTTCTTTTATTTATTTTCATTTGTAATTGTCGTCGTCGTCGTCGTTGCTGTTCCTTTTTTATTTCCTTATTTTGATATATTCAATTTAGAAATAATGTATTAGTATTTCAGATTTTATTGTTTTCATTTCCTTTCCTTTCCTTTCCTTTCTTCCTGTGTATCATGTTTGTTTTTTTTTTGATTTTATCGTTTAAAATCTTATCGTTTTATCTATTAGGGTGTGTTTTCTTTTTTAGGAGTTTTTTTTTTTTTCAATTACTTATAAGAGAGTATATATATCTGTATTTATGTATGTATCAATGTGTATTTATATCAATAACAACAGCAGCAACAACAATAGTAATAGTAATAGTATGACAATATTAATAAATTTAATATTTTGTAATATACTTAAATCAAAAAAAAAAAGAGAATGTGTGGTTTTAAATGTAGAAGAACCACATATAATAGTAAAGGGTATTATAGATAGTAACTATAAACACAATCCTACCAAAGTGAAAAACACCAATTACATATTTGATTGTTTAGTAATTATATTCTTTATCTCTTTACACCCAACTAAAGTAGTTTTTGTTAGTTTTTTTAATTTTTACTTAGATTTGATAGCTTTTTTTGAAACAAAAAAAAATATAGTACGGTAGAGTTGTTGTTGTTAGGTTTACTCAATGTTGAACCATCAACAAATATTCTCAAAAAAGACTGATTTAATGTGGAAAGAAGTAAAAATTATTATAGAAGACAGCAAAGATGTGCTTTAAATAAGAGAAATGGACGGTTTATGCCAATAGTAAAACTCTATTTGGTGAGATGATTTTGCCCCCTAACTTCTTGGATGCAATTTCGTGAAGTATAAACAAATAATAAAAATAAATATTGCCACAGAGCTTACCAAAACCCATCATTCTTTAGTGTAGAATATGACTAGTCAGTTTGATCTTATTTTATACTTAAGCCTTGAATCCCATTGTTTTGATCTAACAAACACTACTTAGTACTATTAGTACCAACCAATTCAGCAAAGTTATTTAATCCATAACCAAATCAATTCAAATTATAAATAAACAAATAACATCCCCGATACCAAATTAAGCACAAATAAACGTCATACCTAATAAAATACATCTTAAAAATGTCTAGAAATTAGAAATTATTTAAAAAGGGAACTAATCTTACAGTACTTAACTAATAAACTAAGTGGTTTAAATTTGGATATATATAAACCAGTTTTTTTTATACCCAATTGTAGCCATTTATGGATATATCTAATCCATCAATGGATAATAGTTGTTGAAGTACTAACTAAAACGAAGAAACTAACTAACATTAGTTTTTTTTTACAATACTATAAGATTTAAACACCCAAAGATACAATCACTTGGGCAAAAAAAATATTGAAAACCAACCAATCAACAAAAGAAACACTTCTTAGCTATATTACACAAATAAATAAATAAGATCGGAGTTTAATAAATTGGTAACTAACTAACTAACTAACTAACTAACTAAATAAGTACCTATATTTCAAAAACAACAACAACAACAAACCCAAATAATTAAATACCACAAAATACTACTACTATAAATAATATATACTCCCCTGTATTAACTAAAATGAACTACTGTAAACAATTGGATCTAATTAGTAGTATAGTATAGTTAGTTAGTTAATAGCTGGTGGTAGTGACTATTCTTAACAATCAAAAATAAAAATGATACTTTAATATTTGCCAGATGTCATTGAACGGCATCATCATCATCAATAGTTTGATTTGTGTGTTATCAACTCAAAATTTAATATTTGTGCAATAACCAAGCAGCACCAGCAGCAGCAGCAGAAGTAGTATTTGTGTTTTTAAAAATTGACTAATTAGATATCGGATTTCCTTTTTCTTTTTTTTCTTTACCTCAACCAATAACAAATCAATATTCATATATTATACCTTCTATCAATTATGTTATCGACAACATGGCAACATACTGTTTAATGTATATTGATAGTAGTAGTAACAAAAAAAAAAAGAGTGAAATAGTATTTAATATAGCTTAACATACAATTACATTCTGCAGCAATTAACGGGTACACCCATACATAAAGTATTATGTGCGTTTACGATAATTACACACACAGATATCCATAAGTAGTAGTAGTAGTAGTAGTAGTACATTCTCACATATTCATTTTCTTGGCTGAAATTTTAATACAACGGTTAATTGGACTTATCGCCAATCATTTCTTTTTTTTTTATTTTTAAAAAAAAAATCGATTCTTTTAAACAATAGGTATGTACAAGGTTTATTAGTTCTTTTTCGGGGGATGGCAAATGTGGTCTTGATCTAAAACACAATAGAAGTATGATTACTATTAACAACAACAACAACAAGAGAATTTTTCTATTTTTTATTATTGCGTGATTCTTCAGCTTTTTTTTCCTAAATTATTTGTTCAAGCAATTTTCACACAATATTAATTTGGGATTTCATTATTATTGTTAAATTATCGTACTACGCACATAATATAATATAATATAGATATAATATAGATATAAAACAACGTTTCTATCTATGTTAATATGATGTAAGTTGACTTAAATCTCATTTAGTTTAATGTATTGTTCTTGTTTAGTAACTAATTTTTATTTAGTTGCGAAAATTTGAAGTCTCAAACTAAGGTTCCAAGAAAAACAAAATTTTAGTTGTGTTGTTGTCTCTATTGTTGTTGTTGTTGAATCTACCAATTGTGAAGAATTTTCATTTCCTTCTATTTATTCATATTTTCGACATTAATTGATAAGAACCAAAAAAAAAAAAAGTGATTGTTATTGGCTGTTCGATATATGATGTTATTTGTCCAATCTTTATACCTCCATATGTTGTGGAATGTAACTTGAACACATGAAGACTAGTACTCTTGTCAAACCCCCATAAAATACAAAAGTTATAGTCACACAAACCAAATGAGAATCAAATGTCAACACCTGAAATGACTGAAATGAATTTCCCAAATGGCATATCAATCTTAGCTTTTATTCCTATTTCTTAAATAAAGGATAAATTAATTTGTAAATACTGCTACGATATATTAGATCAATATCTACGACATAATCCAAACAAAAATTCGTAAATGACAAAAATATTAAATCCGTTTATATATACATATAGAAGAATAATGAATAAACAATGTCGAACCACACATTCAATGAAAAGTCCACCACTATTTTAGGAATATGAAAGAAAGAAAGAATGAATGAAAGAAAACCAAAATTTTAACATGTCAGAATAATATGCAGGATGCGACATCATGTATAATGGGTTAAAATATGTACAAGTAAACAACAACAAAACCAAATTTTTAAAAGAAAAGGAGAACTCATGTTGTGGTCTAAAAAATCAACTATATAGAGAGATAAAGAAAAGGAGATAGATGCCCTCAAGGATTAGGACCAAGTTTATTTAGTTTTATTCCATGACATAATAGTAGTCTCTGTTTTTTTTTTTTTGTTTCAAAAACAATAGTTTAATTTTAAATTTTTCAATACTATTTGGCGTTTTTTTTAGTAGAAGCAGTATACTAAAACCAAAATTAAAAACTCTAATAGTCTTGTTGTTTGTTGTTTGTTGTTTGTTGTATCTTGTTGTTGTATTTGTTGTTTTGGTAATTGTCATATGTTTGTGCTAGGAATTATTGCATTGTCGTATTATTATTTCTTTATTAAGTTTATTATTATTATTATCAATTAAAGTACTACTACGACATAGATTGTTTGGCTTTTTTTGTTTTACAAAGTATTCATTATCATTTCTCTTTCTTATTCTTTATTCTTTATCTCTTATAAAATCCCTTTCTATTTTCTATTATATAAATTTCCTACTTTTCTTTGTTTTTATCTCATATATATTTCAATTACTTTGCCCCCATTTTTTTTCATTCTTATTACTTGAAATTTTCATTATTCACTATATATATATATTCACTTACAAATCATCAAACATCAACTTCCAACCATCTTGTTATTTTTCTTATCAAGATTAACGAGATTCATAAAGAACAATTCACTGAACTAGTCACATTAATTGGTTACAACTACTACCAGTGTTATTATTATTATTATAATTACAAATTCTCTACAACAGTGTTTATCTTTCAGTTACAGAATAGAGAGAAAATATTGTAACTATATTTAACAACAACAACAACAACGATCACAAGTATAATAATTATTTATTATTATTATTGAATCATCTTCTTCCTTTTTTTTTATTCCCTTCTTTGACATAAACTTGCGTTGTATTGACAAAACGTAAGTTAAGTTTACTTGAATCGGATATTTCTTTTATACAAATTGGGTGAAATTTTTTTCAATTCTTGGTGATTTTTCGTTGTGCATGAATTTGCATCAATTTATTTGCTCATAACAATAACATCTATCAATCAACAATCAACAACAATAAACCACAATAAACTGCAATTGAAATTTTGATTCAAAACAACAATTTACCTCCTTTAAATTTATAGAAAACATTGCTTTATTTTATTTTATTTGTTGTTAGTTTGTTCTTTTGTTTTTTGCTTTTCATATATATTATAAGTTTTCATCTGATCAGGATCAGGAAATTCAATATCAATAATCAATTCACTAAAACTGGGTTTCATTTTATATTTATATTTATTATATTCATTTTTCTTTTTCTTTGAAGTTACATTTTCCTTTTTTTCAAATAAAAGAATCAAAAGAATCAAAAGAATCAAAAGAATCAAACCCTCAAATTTATCAAATTGTGTTGATCCAAATATAATTTCAAGAAATAAACAAGCATTACCAAATCATGTCATTATCAACATCAACATCAACAAAGCCAAAGGCACCACCATCAACAACAATAGCACTGGTAACATCACCATCTTCACCATCATTGAAATTGTTTAAATCCAAAAGAAAGATAAAAAATCTCAAAAATTTAACAATAATTGGTCCATTGAGTGAACAACAACCAGGTAAGAATGTTAAAGTGATTACAACAACAACAACAACAACAACAACAACAACACCTTCCTCTTTCTCATCATCATCATCATTGATGTCACCTATTACACCACAAACTCCAAATATTCCCAAAACACCAAAAACACCAAAACATTCAAAACATGCAAGTAGTGGAACATCATCAATAATAGCTGATATACAATCTATATCTTTACCATCAATAACAAAATCATTATTACCAAATTCCTCATCATCATCATCATCAACATCAACACCAACATCATTAGCCAAAACATTATCCATGCCAATGTTATTCAATCAAGAGAAGCATTCCAAATTTCCACAACTAGAAGAAAATAACAATAACAAGGAGGAAGAAGAAGAAGAAGAAAAAGAAGGGGGTTTAATTGATTTAACTAATAAAAGTATTATTTTAATAACCAAATATGATTTTATTAGTGATGATAAAGATCAATTAAATATTAAGGCGAAACAATTTTTAAAATTATTACAAAAATTAGGTAATGGATGGTTATTAGTTCATGATTTATATGATAAATCCAAATTAGGATTAATTCCTGCTTCTTACGTTGATATTGCTTTAAATGACCCATTAGAACCAATTAAATTGACTTGGTTATATGAATATAGCAAGCAAAAACCACTACTGCTGGTGCTGCTGCTTCTGCTGCTTCTGCTGCTGCCACCACCACCATCTACTAAACAATTGGGAATTGAAGAAACATTAAATGAACCACTATCACCACCACCACCACCACCATCATCATCATCACCCTTTATAATGATTGAGAATAACAATACATCAAAAAGTTTAAGATTTGAAATTGATCAAATTTTTTATAATAAATCAAATAAATCATTTTGGTATAAAATCAAATATTATGATAATTTAAATCATCAAATTATTTATTTAGGTAAATTTTATAAAGATTTTTATCAATTACATGATGGAATAATATCCCAATATAATATTAACAATAATAATAATAWTAAYAATAATAATGCTAATAATATTAACAATAAAAATACAAATGATTTATCAATTAAATTACCACCACCAATTTTAAGAAATTCTTTATATCATTCACCAAATGTTAAATTTGATAAAAATTTAATTGAAAATTCTTATAAATTATTAATTAGATTAAATGATTATTTAAATCAATTAATAAATCATTGGCCCAATATATTGAATGAATGTCCTAAATTTCATGATTTTATTTATAATTGTAATAATATAATTGTTAATAATAATAATAATAATAAAGGAACAACTCCAACAACAATCATAACTAATGAAACAATAATTAAATCATTTTATCCAAATTCAATTATGATAAATAAAAATATTCATGATAATTCTGTTACGTTTTCAAAAACTGCTCCATTACCTAAATTATCAACCATAACAACAAAACAAATGAGTAATAATATAAGACCAACATCAATCAATATTAGTACTACAAAAACACCAACAACTACTAGTACTACCAATAAACCAGTGATTGCTAGTTCTACCACTAGTAGTAATCGGATTTTTAGATTACCTGATCAATATATTAATAATTCAACATATATTGACCAACTCAGCAAGAAAATAAGAGATAATACCACTATTAATAGTACTAGTACTACAACCACCACCGCCAAGGCAAATAACACTAAAAATTTTGACAATTTATCTACTATTGTTCATTCAGAAAGTGACAAATCATTATTTAGTTATACATCAATAATTAATACCTACAACAATAATAGTAATAATAATAATATTAATAATATTGATGATGATGATGATGATGATATTGCTAGTGTTGGTTTATCACAATCATCTTCAGAGCAAGCTAGTTCAAGTAGTAACTATATTTCTGATGATTCAATTCTTGAAATCCAAAACAAAGAAGACAACAACAACAACAACAATGATGATGATAAATTGTTGGATAATTTTTCAAACCTATTATCATCATCATCATCTTTTTCTTTTCGTTCATTATTACCAATGACAAATATCAATAATCATGAAAGAATTAATTCACTTTTACAATTAGATTCTCAAAGATTAGATAATCATCAAAGAATAAATTCAATTCAAAGTGAACCTGAAGAAAGTATATTTGATAAAATTCCTCAACCTCAAGAACATTATAATCATAATCATAATCATAATCAACATAATCGATATTGTAGTAGTTGTACTACTGCTACTAATCATAGTTCAAAAATGAATTCACCTTCAACTACACCATTAACAATTAATTCTCATGATGAATCAGGAAGAGGAGAAAGAGGAGGAGAAAAAGGAAAAGGAATAGAAGTGTTTGAAAAGTTTCCTGCTAGTAGTAATATTGATAAACCATTACCTTTACCACCAAGTTTACCATCATCATCTTCTTCATCTTCTTTTTCATCTTCGGGTTGTTCAACAAAATATCCAATGACAATTATACCAACGGCAACAGTTAAATCCATGACAATAAATTCACCCATGAATGCAATTACTGAACATACTGCAAAAACTTATTGTTGTAATGATTTATCACTTTTATCATCACCGTCGTCTCCATCTCATCCTACAACAAGGTCATTATCCGCTTCTTCTTCTTCTTCTTGTTGTTGTTGTTGTTGTTCTTCTTCTTCTTGTTGTCGTTATTGTTCATCTTCTTCAAATGCGTCATTTTTCGAAATATCTATGAATAATATCATTAATGAATTAGATGAATTTGAATTTGCCATTGATGATGATGATCATCAACATCATCAACAACAAATAATTGATAAAACCACTACTTTGGATAAGATTGAAGTTGAAGTTTATTTGAATAAAATAGGTACATGTGGTGTTGAATCCACTGATATTGATACTGATTTAATTAAATTTCAATTATTTAAACATGATATATTATCAATTGATTATTTAAAAAAAATTATCAGTTTTAAAATGTATAATGATTATGAATTATTAAATCATTTCAATTTATTATTAATAAAGACTGATAAGAACATCTTCACAAATGATAATGATGAGGATGAGGATGAGGATGAGGATGAGGATGAAAATAAGTTGATTTTACTTGATGATGACAAAATTTTAACAAATTATATTAATCAATTATCAATAATTAAATTGAATTTAATTAGATCAAGAGCTAAAAGAGAAACTATTTCTTAAAATTAAAATTGTTATGTATAGTTGATRTTAAGTTGATGTTTATTTATAAATATATTATATCCCCCTTTCCACTATGACAATCCTATGAAAATACAAAACACTAAGCTCAATTGTATTTGTAAAACGTTTGATTTGAAACTTCTTGATAAAGGTTTGTTCATTTGGACTATTGGACTACTACGATGATATCTCCATCTTCAGTTTATTCAACAAAACAAAATCACTGCACTGTATCGCTAGCGCTACCAATTGCGTTATTTTTTATCATTATCATCATTTTACAAATTTTGTATTTCAAAAAGTATGCAAAGGAGGGGCAACACAAATTACAATTACAATTCTAAATTTCCAAATTTCAATATCAATTTAACTTAATTGGTAAATTAAAGTAAAGTTTCAAATTTAAGGAGAGTTAATTAGTTAATTACTTTACTATCGACATTCCAACTTGATGCAAAAGAAATTGCCAACCAAGAAGAAAAAAAAAAAAAAAWTTTTTTTTGTTTGCGATTTTCAACTCAATTTCATTGATCGACAATAATAATAATGGAGGAAATGATGATGAAAGGAGTAGGAGTTAAATGCCGAGTAATAAATTGGAACAATGTGAAAGGGGAAAGGGGAAAGGGGGAGGAGAGGAGAGGAGAGGGAGGAGTTTCAATACTATAAACATAAATAGAAACTGGTTATATAGATAGTTAAGAAAAGAATACTTGAAACGAAGGACCAAATTCAAAGCTTTGATGCCGTTTCAATTTAATTATGAAACAGATTATTGATGAAAAATTAAATAGTAAATCACCACGCCTTATTTCATATATATGTTGGCTATTAATTATACTGAAAGGGTAATAATTATAATAATATATCTGAAACAAAACGAAGAAGAAGAAGAAGAAGGAGGAGGAGGAGGAGGAAACAAGTTTTGTATGTTGTTTTACAAAAAAAGGATAAATTGCTTAGTGTTCCTTTCCTACCAATTGAAAGGGGATAAAAAAAGGAAGGAATAAAAGTTTTCAATCAAAGTCAAATTCAGGTTAATATTGTGAATACTATTGGAAATATTTAAGCCAGCAGTATAACACACAGACGAATGTGTAGGAAGTAAAATTGAAGTTCTGGAACCCATTTACAACATGTAAAATGATCAAAGGAGTGAGAGTGAGAGAGAAAGTACGATTAATTTCATAACCGTAACGTGACAATAAAATATAAGTAAGAGAAATATCTATTGTTGTAACACTGCACTGTTTTTTCGTTGGTGGTGTTGATGACTTGTATTGTTTCAAGAACAATGCAAAATCATTCGTAATAATAATAATAATAATATCATCATCATCATGTACTTACTATAAGAACAATAGAGAGAGAGAGARAAGAGAGACAGACAAAGAAAGAAAGATAACAACAAATCACAAGAAAATTGTGATTGGTTTCAACTTAACATTGTGGAACATTGTGGAACAATAAGTAGTTGAATGGTTAGTTGAATGGTTTAGTTGAATTATTTATAAAATTGATCGTATATTAAAATAATAAATCCACCCCACCCACCCACCAAGAAAAAATAGAAAGATTTAAAAATAATCACGCGCGTTGTTGCTTGTTGTTGCTATTGTTTAATTAATTTTTCTTGTCACTCAACACACTACTTTTTTTTTTCAAATTTAAATTTAAATTTAAACTCTTCTCTCCCCCCCCCCCTCAACGGTATTCTTAAAAATTAGAGCTATACAAACATTGCTAGTATTTACTTTTATAAGATAGATAATATAAACCCCATTCATTGCTATTACCCATCTTGCATCTTAATTTAAATGTGAACTAAACTAAAAACTGAAAATCCCAATCAATCAATCAATCAATCAACATTTACTTTTGTAACTTAAAACTTTTGAAAATATTTTTTAATTTTTTTGTGTCATGCACACACTACACTAACCAATACAATTTTCAATTCTTCTTCTTCATTCTTTTATTCATTCATTCTTCATTATTATTATTAATATCCCACCTCTTCCCACCCATCAACCAACCATTATTTCACTCCTTTCAAATCTTAAACTACCCACTCACTCACTTCTTCTATCTTTCTTAATTATTTATATATATAATACTATTCTAGTTACAACTACTACTACTACTACTTACTACTACTTTAAACAATAATTTATATTATATCCCCTTTCATTCCATTCCATTCCATCCCCCCCCTCCCCCATATTAATCCTATCATTTGTTTCATAAATTGATAGAAAGTAACAACAACCACAATATTATTTTCTTGAATCAACAAGTTTATTTTATTCATTATTGATTTTGTAATAAACTCAATTTTTTTTTTTTCCATAAAGGAACAATACTTTAATACTCCATCACGTCTTATTATTGTTCTTCACAAGTACTTGGTGTTTTTTTTTTTTCAGTTTCATGTATCATTATATATATTGAACTACAACCCCCCAATCTTTTTGATTTGATTTGATTTGATTTGATTTCATATTTATTTCATATTCCTTTTCCATACTTTTAGTTGTTTTATACTAGTTTCCAGATATTTCAAGCAAAGACAAGTATAATTTTCTTTTTAAATGATGTTGAAACTGTCTGCTATATCAGATGATGTACATCGCCCTATAAGTGTTTATACTACACCTCCATTAGATATTTCTATTATTGATGAAGAAGATGAAATTAAAGAAGAGGAGGAGGAGGAGGAAAACGAAGATGAAGACGATTTAATGGATAAACGTTCTTATCAACTGTCTCAATTATTATTCACTCCTCCTACTTCATTAGATAACAAATCCAAATTCATTCTGCCATTTGAATGTCCAAGAACTCCTCCGCCACCTCCACCTCCACCGCCACCGCCAGTTTCCAACCAATACTCCCATTCAAGTCCTAAAACAATGAATAGTAAAAATTCTCAATTTGCTTCAGATACGTCTTCATTATTAAAACCCCAGTTATCTTTAAAGTCCATGAAAACTACTACCACTACCACTTCTGCTTCTTCATCATCTTCTAATTCATTTAAATATCAACCACCACCTCCATTACTGACCAACCCACAATTAAAATCACCTTCCAAATCACACAATAAAAGAAATAGTACAAATCCTACTGTTGGTGTTAAAGAAAATTTACTACTGTCACCTTCAAAATTATTAAAACGGTTATCAATGAGATTATCTTCATCAAACTTAAATAAACGGAATTCAGTTATTCCTAATGATATAAAAGTAATTATATCTGAACCACAACCACAACCACAACCACAGCCACAACAATTATTGCTGCCTCGATTACCATTACAAGAATATGAAGAAAAATCAGCAACGACAATACAATCACAACTGATACCCTACTTGGAAACAGTAGCATTACCAAATGGTAAATCAATTTTAATACCTTCATCACAATCACAAGATGAATATCCATCACCAACATTATCACTCACACCACCATATCTGACATCACCATCAAATTCAAATTCTTCTTCTTGTTATAGTTTACAACAACAACCATCTAAATCTTCTACATCTATGATAGCATCAAATTTACCACCTTTAGAGAATCAAAAATTAAATAAATCATTGTCAAACAGTACTAATGATGGAAAGAAACCCACCCCAAATGAAGTAGTTGAAATTACGCCAAAGAAACAAAGCAGAAGAAGAAGAAATAAAAGTCATTCTATTAGTGCATTTATTTCACCACGTAAATTGGCCAGTGAATATCATAATCGAGTTAAATCAAGTTGGAGAAATTCTCTGACTCCTTCAACTCATTCTCAATTATCACAACCTATACCATATTTACAATATCCTAAATCAACCGATGATGAAGAATTGATTGGATATAAATATAATGATGAAGGAGAAGGAAGTGAAGAAGTTAATCAATCACCACCACAGCAACAGCAACAGCAAGAAATAGAAGAAGAAGAAGAAGAGGTTGAAGAAGATATACATGATGCCCAAAATATTGGTGATACTTCATTGATTAGTGGGATAATTAATGATATAGTTACAACTGATCATACCCATGATATAACTTCATTTTCTGGATATTCTTTAGATAAACCAAACACAAACACAACAGCGGTCACTACCACCACCACCACTACCAATAATGATAATGACATTGATAATGAAACAAACACTAATAATACTAATGATAATTCAATTCTTGTATTACCTGCATCTCCACAAAAGAGTACTTTTTCAACAACTACAACAACGACTAATTCTACAATTACAATAGATGATATTGATGATGTTTCATTTTCTTCCCCTTCCTCATCAATGACACCAATGAGTAAACAACAAGTTATGGGAGGATATAATGATACTTTAGATACTATTAATACTTCATCAATAATCACAACTGGATTTGATGAAGATGAAGATAAAGATGATGTTAGTGTTAATGTTAGTGGGATCAGTTATAAAGGAAGTATTTCTAATCAAAGAAAACAAATTTATAAATATCATAATCATAGCCATAGTCATGGTCGACATCATCGCATGGATTCACAAGGTTATGAAAAAAGGAAAATGAATCATCAAAGTACAATGTCAACTTCAACTACTATAAGTTCAGCAGCAATGAATCAACAACAACAAAAACAAAAACAAAAACAAAAACAACAACCCCAAAAATCAGTATATTCTGATTCAATATTAAAATTGAATATCTTTATCCAAGATTCAAACAACACCACCAATAACAGTTCTGGTTCATCGTCATCATCATCTTCCTCTTCTTCTTCCTCTTCATTATTACAATCAATGATATCAATTAAATTACGGAAAGATAAATTGAAAAATCTTGATGAATTAATTAATTTAATAATTTATAAATTAATGAAAAAATTAAATCGTCATGATGATGATTTAATCATTGATAATATCAAATTATTAATCTTCTTCAAAAACAACAACAACAACAATAATAACAATAATAATAATAATAATAATAATAGTACCAGTGATACTAATTATGGTGGTGGTGGTGGTGGGGATGATGATAAACATGTTTTAATAAATCCAATAATTTTAAAAGATAAAATTGATCAATCAATAACAAAGAAAAAGAATAAACATCAGAATTCTTCTTCTTCATTGCCGATTAATAATTATAAAGATGATTTATTATTGGAATATATTCAAATGAAACTGAAATTATATATTAAAGCTATAATTTGATTTTTTTTAGATATATACCACCATTATCATCATTATCATCATTATCATATATATTAGAAAGGTTTTGTTTTGTTTTATGATAAGAAGAGATTAAGATTAGTTTTATATATGGTAGTTATTAGTTGTTTAATTTTTTTTTTTTGTTCTTTTATTAATGTATTTTTATAAGATAAGATTTACTTTTTTTTTAAAAAAAAAATAAAAGGAGGAATCTCCTTTTCATTTATATTGTAAACAGGTTAAATTTGTTCAATTCATTGCTGTCTATAATGAAGGTTCTTACTTATATTCTTCAAATTCTTATTAAACCATTGATGTTGTTGTTGTTGTTGTTGTTGTTTCACGTGATTAGTGTGAAACAACGCGCGTGTAAGATTTCTGTTTTTGGGCGGCACGTGCTAATGTAATGTAATGTAATGTAAGCGAGTGAGTGAGTGAGTGAGTGAATGAACGAAAGTAAGAAGCCAATTAAGAAGCAAACGTTTGAAACCATAAACTTTTTTTTTTTACTTAACAAAAATTATCACCAACAACTAATGATTAATATTTATTATCAAATAATATAATAAAACTAACCATGATAGATATATTTGATATGGAAGATGAAGTTTCTACATTAACTTCTCAACTTCATACTAAAATAGTTATTAGCCCTGCCCCATCATCTTCTACACAAGAATTAAATTATAAATTAATTGATGCCATCGATGAAGAAACTATAGCTAATGAAAAAGAAAAAGAAGAAGAAGAGGATGATGATTATGATGATGAAGATGATGACTATTTACCACAAGGGTATCAACCACAAATATCTTCTAGACCTATAAAAATCAATAATAACAGTAATAGACAACGAAGGAAATCATCAATAGTTTCATCATACGAAGTCAATATTACAAATTCTTATGTTTCTTCATCATTAATAATTGATAGATCACCAGGAATTGTTTCTAGTGGAGGAGGAGAAGGAGGAGGAGGAGAGAGTAACAATAATAGCAAATTTGTGTCTAGTGTTATTTCCCCACCTAGATTATCTGATTTTGAACCAATTAAAGTATTAGGGAAAGGATCATATGGGAAAGTTTTATTAGTGAGACAAGTATCTACTGGTAGATTATTTGCTCAAAAACAATTGAAAAAAGCTTCATTGATAATCAATCAACAAGAACAAGAAACAGATGATGATGATGAGGAGGAGGAGGTGGTGGTGGCTGGTGTCAAAATCCATGAAAAAAATTATCAACGAACATTAAATGAAAAACAAATATTAGAATTAGTTAATCATCCAAATATAGTTAAATTATTTTATGCTTTCCAAGATAATAATAAATTATATTTAATATTAGAATATTTACAAGGTGGAGAATTATTTCATCATTTAGCCATGGAAAAATTCATGAGTGAAAAAGATTCAAGTTATTATATTGCACAAATGTTATTAGGTATAAGATATCTTCATTTGAAATTAAAAGTGATTTATCGAGATTTAAAACCAGAAAATTGTTTATTAAATTCATTTGGTAATTTAGTATTAACTGATTTTGGTTTAAGTAAAATAGCTGCAGACAACGAAGATGGAACCACCAAGAATCATTCTATAACGGGGACAGTACAATATATGGCACCAGAAATTTTACAAGGTGATCCATATGATTTTGCCGTTGATTATTGGTCATTAGGTTGTGTTGCCTTTGATCTTTTAACTGGTTCACCTCCATTTACGGGAACTAATCCTAAAAAAATATTGGAAAAAATGAAATCAATTAAAAAAAATCTTAAATTCCCATTTTATTTAAGTTTAGATGCTAAAGATTTTTTAAGAAAATTATTACAAGTAAATCCAGAGAAAAGAATTAATCTTGATGATGAAGAAATATTCCAAAAATTCAAACAACATAGATTTTTCCGTTATATTGATTGGAATCATCTAGAGAATTTACACCACCACCAAGAAGGAGAAGAAGGTGCAGAAGAATTATCATTTCCAAAGGCAACAAAAAATGGTCAACAACAAAAAATGTATATGCCACCAATATTACCAGTTATTACTGATCCAATATTAGCAGAAAATTTTGATTCTGAATTCACAGAAATGGATTTCACTCCTCCACTACCACCACCACCACCTCCTCCTCCTCCTCCAATAATTATATCACAACTTCAACAACAAACACGATTATCTTCCAGTGGTAATAATACTTCTGATATTCTAAATATTCAAGGATTCTCTTATACAAATCCTAAATTTATTGATTATTCATTACATAATAAATAAACAATTAGACTGCTAGACTTCTAAGCTTTTTTTTTTTTTTCGACAATTTGCAACTAAAGAGTTAAAAATCTTCTTTTTTTTTTAAGTTGATTATGTAATAAACTCCATTTTTTTGTTAGAATAAGATTTCAACAACAACAACAACCTAAATATAGTTAAAACTTGAAATGTAAAATAAAAAAAAAAGAAATTCAACTAAACTTGTGATTTTCATAAAAGAACTAAAACTAAAACCAAAACCAAAACTAAAACTAAAACTAAATCTTAGGGAGAATTGATTAGTTGCATATTTGGTTTTTGGTTTTATCATGACAATTGGTAATGCAGATAATGAAAATGATCATTCATTTTAACAGACAATAGAGGAAGAGTAGAGAATTATCTGTTCTTGTTCTTGTTCTGTATTTTTATTCAAGAGCAATTTTTGTTGGAATTTCTAATCTTCTGTGTGTGTACATACATGGAATTGAATAAACTTCAACTTGTTGTCAGCCAGCATGTAAATCAATTTTTAGAAACTTGATTTTTATTGGGTTTTGCGATTGACAATTGTCAATTTGGATAGGCAACACAAATCAACGAGAGATCAAGGGCTCAAGGGTAACTCTTCTTTTTTTTTATGTTAATGTTTAGATACGAGGAGGAAGAGCAATAACACATGTGGAGAATCATCATGTCAGGTGTGTTTTTGAGTTGCTATAAGTTATTAATAGAAACTTGCTGCAACGTGTGTATTTTGAATTTATACCTTATTTTTTTTTACTCATCGTGCATAGGTAACAAACTGCAAAATGTAACGTTGCGCCCAAACGTTACAAAAAATGATGCAAAAAAAAAAAAACTGACATCTACTAAATAACATAATAAAGCTCAATTAAAAATACTTCAAAATTTAAACATAATAAATTTATATATATATGTACACATAGTATAAGAACTAATAAATAAGCAACGAGAAGAAACGAAATAAAACAACGACAACGAATTTAAAAACTTTTTTCTTTATAATTAAAAAAAAAAACCAAACTTAACAATTAATTAAACTCCATAAGTTTACAAGACAGCCCAATTGAGACGACCGTAGATACTAACTTTGTAGGAGTTCTTTGGTGGCAGATTTGGATTACCAACTTGGATAGCATATTGACTAGCAGAATAAGCTGGTTTATCAACAACATGAACAGCATATAAGTAATCATAACCAGAAAATTTGATTTCACCACTCTTTTGATCAAAATCAGAAATGTAAATACCATCAGAACCAGCAGCAACACCAATTTTACCATCTTCACTATATGTCAAAGCATAAGAAGTACGTGATTTCTCATCATCATATCTTTGGTAAATTAAGTTTGGTTCTATGTAGAAAGTAGCACCTGGAGTAACGTAATCACCAATGTAAATTTCATTGAAACCAACGTCTTTAGTAAGAGTATAAAGGGTCTTACCATTGACTTCTTCACTATCGGATTTAATGTATAAAGTCACATTACCACGGAATCCTTGTTGAATTGGAGCAGCAATGACTGATTGGAAAAATAAACTGAAAAAAGCAGCAATAAAAACAGTGAATTTGTACATTGTGATAGTAGTTGTAATTAATGAATTAATTGATTGATTGATGGATTAGTAAAAATGGAAAAACAAAATTCCAATTTCAAGGAAGGAATGGACCCCTATTTATAGTTGAGAAATTGATAGTTCAAATCATAGATGAGAAATCATATTCAAAGGGTAAAGTCACAGTTAATGGTATTAGTTGGTTATACCATTCTTTCCTTTTGTTTTATTAGAGTTACCAATTGGTTAAATTACTTGCATAATTGTTTTCTTTTTTTTTTTTAGTACGATTTGCATCAAATCATTGTATGAGCGATAATATTCCAAGTATTCATGCCTATAAATTACTTGCAGCAAAAACTAACCCATGTGTAAATCAGCCACAATATTGATTATCCCTTAAATACAGGAGGCAATAACAACAACAACAACAACAACAACCTCCTCCTTAGAAATAACTATAAAGCTGTGTGTTTTTTTGTTGTTGAGGTTTCAGTTTTGAGTTAGAAGTTGGAATGGACCACAAAACAAAAACAAATACAACCAAGAAAAAGAAAAGATTAATAGAGGAAGATATTTTTAGAAGATTCTTTACATTGAGTACTATCATCAATCAATCAATATCATTACTTTTCTTCCATTACTTGTTTCTGATTTCAATACTTCCCTTTTATGATCTCATTCCAATGTTTTACAGATTTTTTTTTTTTTTTGAAACAACAACAAAAAGTAAGTTACGTAGTCTTTTTAAAAATCCACACTCTAAGAATCTTTGAGAAAAACAATTTTTAACCCCCTTAATCCATACTACAATAGATCATATATTGTCAATCTTGTAAATTGATTTATCACCATGTAATGATGGGTCCAAGATGCCAAGCACATAACAGTTTATAATAGGGATTGTCAATAGGTTTAATGATCCTATTGTTTTTTTTTTTTTAGTTCTATTTTTTTCAAGCAACTGGTTGATGGAAAAAATATTAATTATGTGTAACAATTGAAACAACTTGGAATGTAACTATTGACTAAAATATGCAAGTAATTAAAAAACTAAATTTGGTTAATGTCAACGTCAAAACGTACACATACACATACACACTATAGTTTTAGTCATCACTTAGATATATTATCATTGTCAAGAGGATGCCACATGAAATAACTAAATAATACAATTCAATGGTTTGTTTAAATGACCTTATTGTTTTTTTAAACCCTTTCATTGTTTATTGAGGTTTAAACAGAGGTTTAGTTCTCTCTAATTTTCATATAATATTTTCCATTGTATTTCATTAATTACTACACTATTCCAAACGTACGACTTACTTTGTTATGAAGTCATTGGGAATGAATACTCGACTCCTTCAACATACTTCGAGAAATGTACGAAACCAAATGCTGGCCTATTGGTGTATCAATAAGTTATTTGAACTTGTCATAAACGTCATTGACCCACTCCCCTTAGGTTTTGCTTTTTTTTTTTTTTGCAATAGCATAATACAAGCCAATATAAAACAAACTACAAAATATTCACCTCAAAACTAAAACATAACAATAACGTCTTTCCCTTCTTGTGATTTATTCTCTACCTAATAGAATTTTTTCCACTCTTGTTATGGTATTGTGACTTGGCTGCCCCCCTGTTCAGGAGAAACATACACAAAAATTTTGTAATATCTCATGATGTTTCATAATAAGGGCGGGCAAAATGAAGTTACTACAATATTGGCATTGCAACAGTGTTGCAACAACATTGAAACTTGATAATGTACAAACCATTTACTAACAAGACACAAGTGTGTGTTCTTTCTATAAATAATTTTTTTTTGTCTTGATATAAGATATAATGGGGTTTGATGTATACAATTATGCAATAGGCATCCCTGAACTTTATGCAATAGGCATCCCTGAACTTTATGCAAAACAATTTGGTTAATATTCCATTCTCAACTAAGTACACCCAATTTCTGGCTACATTCTATCTTCAAATTGAATCACGTTTTTCTCATTCAATTTATGGCAAATACACGGAGTGGGCTTCTTTCTCTATCTCAGAATAGTAGGTATAGTTTATTTTTAGATCAATGACTTCTTTAATTGACTCTCGACACAGTCTCGGGGGGAAGAAAACCCCTGATTATTCTTCCTCATCATCATCTGAGTCCTCCTTCTTGCCGTGCTTATAGTCAAATCCAGCCCCACCTCCAAATTCAATTTTACCAGCACCTGGAAACTTGTATTTAAAATTACCACCACCTCCTCCTCCATAATGAGTATCAGTGGTTTTCAATGAATTGTCATCTTCCTCATCGTAGGATGTTTGAGATAATGTGGAGTCTTTTTCTGATGTTGAAATCTGATGATGCAGTTGTCTTTGTCTCTTGTTGGTATAATAACTAATTAAGCTTACTCCTAATATTGTAAAAGCTAGCAGTAGCAATATATAACAACATAATAACATTATATTGGCATTAGTGTTTTTGTCTGTGGTTGTTAGATTCTACTGAAGTGATGATTTTTTTTTCAAGTGGGAAAAGCATCATTCTCGAGTGTCGTGTAGATTGCAGATAATTGATTTTTCTTCTGGCCCTTTTGGGTCAAACCCAAATGTGTGGCGAAAAAAATAGAAGTAACAAATTAAGGATTCGTTCACTTCATTTCAACCAGTGTATTGATCTTTACAATTTAAAAGTAAACTCCTATTAATTATGACTAAAGGTGATTCTAAAAGAGTGATTCCATTAGAATCAAATCCATTTTTATTCACCGAATTAGCTTATCAATTAGGATTATCACCAATATTACAATTTCATGATGTTTATTCTTTAACTGATCCTGATTTATTAGCAATGTTACCAACACCGATATATGCCATTATATTATTATTCCCATTAAGTCCCAATTATGAAAAATATCGTCAACAACAAGATAACAACAACAACAACAACTTCAATTCTACAAATTTGATAAAATATGATAATAATAATGATATTGAATGGTTTAAACAAACAATTGGTAATGGATGTGGATTATATGCTTTATTACATATTTTAACTAATCTACCTCAAGATTTAATCATTTCAAATTCTAAATTATCACAATTAAGAAATAATTTGACCAAAGTTAAGGAATTTTCTATTGATGATCGAGCAAAAATTATTGAAAATTTAGAAAATGATATTAAATTAGATGAAAATTTTGGTGAAAAAGGTGATACTAAAGCTCCTGATATTAATGAATCAGTTGATTTACATTTTATTTCATTTATTAAAAGTACGAAAAATGGTCATTTATATGAATTGGATGGTAGAAGAACTGGTCCTATTGATTTAGGTGAGTCGAATAACAAGGACAATAATAATAATAATAATAATATTATTAATGATCCTTTATTGATTGAAAAAATTCAATTTTATATTGATAATGCTGATGAAGCAAATAAAAATAATTTTGCAATTATGGCTATTGGTCCTTCCTTTGATTGATAAAGGAGGGGGGGAAGGGGTTGAAAGTTGATAAGTATAGTTTATGAATTTGAGACACAAGAAAAAGGTAATGCTATTTTAACCATCATGTTTTCGTTGGATTGGTTCAATTTATTTATTATCAAACTATAAGTTATGTAGTATATATTTATGATCTTAAAAAAATATAAGTCACATTATTTTATATACATACCTGAAATATAAGTGGAATAAAATGGTGGTCAAAAAGAATAGAAAAACCCTAAAAAAAACTTTCACTTACCTGACAAGTCTCTTTATATTTGGCCCTTGATGTCTACCCTGTGGTTTTTGGCTATCAATTCTTTCAATGCTACTTGTGTCTTCGGAATATCAAATTCATGATTTCCTTTCATCAAACATTTTTCTAATCCGAGCTCTCCCAAATAAATAAGACATGATTGAGGATCAGGAAATCTTAATTTTTCTGACGCTGTAACCACAAGGAAACGACGATAACTATAGGCAATTTGATAAAGTGATTCCAATCTAACTTTACCTAATAAATGATCATTTATAAATTTAAATGATATTTTAGTTTCTTTAATGTGGGCAAATTGTTCAAGTTCTTTAAAAAACACTTCAAAATCTCCTTGTAAAGTACATAAATAAGATTTAAATAATGCACTCATTAATTTGAAATATGGTTTTTCAAATTCATGCTTTTTAAAATGTTTGTATTTCAAATATTGTAATCTGAATTTATTAATTTCACTTTGATTCTTTGTCACAATCATATATATGAATGAATAGGTCATCATTTCAACCTCATATAGTATAAATCTATGTTTATACTTTTCTTTGTTTATTCGAAGACGATGATATAACGATTTTAATTGTGCTTGACATTGATTGAATTCACCTAAATCATTATTTTCTATTGATATACGAGCATTTTTCTCATAAACATGAACAGTGAATTCATCTTTTATATGTTGCACCGTTAAATCTTGTCTAATTGATTTTAATTGATCAATAATATATGAATAGTTGTGACTCTCTTCATATTTGCGAACAACATATTTCAAACTGTCATGTAAAACTTTGAGTGATCGAACTTGAGCTGGATTCGGTGCAGAAGTCAAACGAAAGTAACTCTTTTCCAATTGTTCACTTGTCCCCACTACTGCACCAGAATCCTTGCGTCGTTGATCTTCATAATAGGTAGATATTGGTTTAAATTCACTAATTTGAGCAAACCTTTCGGATCGAGCTCTCTTACGTGCTTCAGAATCATATTCTTCCTGTAATTGACGTTTCTTATTTTCATTCTTTTGAAAATTATTCCCTGTTTCCTTGAATTTTTTATTATCGCCCTTAGTTTTCTTATTGTTGTTGTTGTTGTTACTACTGCTGCTGCTGTTGTTGAGTATTTTACTTGTGGTAGGCTTTTTGGTAGGATCATAAGGGGCATCTCCATTCACGTCAATATAAAAAGAATTATTATTGGTATTCAGTGGTTTTTCTTTTGATTTTTTATTAGTATCATCTTCAGTAGAATTTGATTTCTTTGGTTTCTTTTTAATACGGAAAATTTCCAATTCCAACTTCCCTCCTCCACTACAAATGGGGACTCGTTGATTTGCCCAATCATTACTATCGACTACATTTCGTCTCACTGCCATATCAATTATATTGGCCAACTGTTGTTTTCCAGTAAGTTGTTTGGCTTTTTTCAAATTACCAATTCTAGCCATTGAATCAATATAAAATTTAGTCAATGGTGCTGGCCAATTAGGGTCAGGATTCATAATAATTGGTGCATCAACCTGCGTTGGTCCTGGTTCTGCCACTGGTGCTGCTGTCACTGGTGCTCCCATAGCACTAGGGGAAGCGGCGGCAGCAGCAGCAGCAGCTGGGGCCATTCCTGCTTGAAAATTGTTAGTAGATTCACTGTTGTTATTAACAGTGTTGTTTTGATTGTTACCAACCGTGTCTTGGTTTAAATTATTATTGTTGGTCATTGGTAGTGTTCCAAAGTTGTTTGCACTACTGTATGCTGTATTTGGTGGATTTTGCCTCAATCTAGGGGGCACATATGCTTCTTCATTAGCATCATAAATACGTCCTTCTAGGTCATTTAATTGGTTTTGGTTAGGTCCATTCTGCCCTTCGTCATCATTTGGTTTTCTTGTTCTTGGTGTACCAAGAGGAATAAGATTTGCATTAGGACCTTTTTCTTTTGATTTTTTACCTTTACTAACTTTCCCCTTACCCTTACCTTTACCTTTACCATTGCCGTTAGATGTATCCCCGTTTGGTCTCCCACCAGAACTTGAACCATTCTTTGCCCCACCTCTTCCTCCCCTTGAACCACCTTTGCTGGCGCCTCTACCTCTTGAACCACCTCTTCCTCTTGATGAATTTCCCAGATTTCCACGTCCAGTCATATCTCTTGTTTAATATAATATTTGTTTTAGTTTTAAAAATAATTCACAATTCAATCAAAAAGGAAAAACTTGTAAAAGTAACTATTATATTAATATAAGTATATATAAGATTATGATGATGTTGGAAAACAAAAAAAAAAATTTACAGCTCAAATTCCTTGTGTGTCTCTCTTTTGTTGGTGTGTGTGTGTGTGTGTTGTGTGTGTGTGTGGATTGGTTTCAAAAAATTTTCTTTTTTTTTTTTGGTGAAGACAAGAAAAGAAAAAGAGAAACTTCTTTCTTCTTGTTATATTTTACACACCCCTACTAGTAATGGTTACTATACTGTTAAATATTGAAGTATTTTGGAATATAATTGATCTTTAAGAATGTTTATATGTGGTGTAGATACTAGTTGATATTTGTAGCTAGATTTAAAGCTGTGTTTAATTTTATGCAAATTTGCAGAAAATCGTGTACAATTTTTTAGAAAGCAGTTTGATACGCGGTTATGGTTGTTGTAGTATTCAAAATTAATAAGTGTCTACAAAAACACGGTTTATAGATGTACCTTGTTGGTTTTGAATGCATATTATCATAAATGTTAGTAAGTACTCAGACCAAGGAAAAGAATAGATCAGATACAACGGATGTTTTTTTTGCATCAATTGGGGATTGTAAAGTAGATTTACAATTGAAACATTAGCAAAGAACCCCCAAATTTAGTTAAACGATAACCTTGTTTATTTTATTAAATGATTCCTTCTTTAGGAGTTTCTATTAACTGTTATAATGTTATGATTGAATGAAATCTATCAATGCTCTGTGTGTGTGTGTGTATACATGTTTTTGTTTCGGCATCTGTCGGTGTGGGGTGGGGACGGGGGAGCGAGGGATTCAATAATTTGATTCGTGCCTTCAAAAGTATTTATTGTTGTTTGATTAATTAAAGTTCGCTCTTTCTCTTTTTTGTTTTTCCCTTCTCTTTTTTTCTTATTGTTAATTAATTAAGTACACACACACACATATACACATATACACATAACCAGAGATTACAATCCTTCTTTAATTTATACTCATTTTTTCTTAATTTTAAATTCCTTTTACATTTCAATATCCTTTTTATTACTTATTACTAGTACTCATTATATTCACTACCACATTCTTATTGTTATCATTATTATTATTAGCACATTAAATTAAACCTAATTTGACATTCATCTTTTTCTTATTTCAATTGACATTCATTTTTGGTGTGCCAATTTTTTAATTACTCCGTTCATTATTGTTTTGACATGAAATCATCTATATTCACTAGTAATAATAATAATAATAATAATAATAATACACCCCCACCTACGGGACCACGACATAAAAGACTCAATTCAAATACTAATGGTCATTCTAATTCTCATAATAATACTACTACTACTACTACAAGAAGATTACAATCTTCAAGTCCCTATATAAATAATTCTAAACCAAATACTCCTAATTTAAACTCCACTACGACTAAAACTTTAGAATCACCTGCATTAACCACTTCACATCAACAGCAACAGCAACTTCATGCCCACTCAAAACGACATAATCCAAAACAAACTTCTAATAACGGCAACACCACAACATGGAATTTAGATAATATAATTTCGCAATATAATAGTATAGGAAAGTTACCTCCATTATTATCACCTACTTTGCCTGATTCATTTGGTGATATCTCAGTAGAACTTGATAATGATGATATACCAATTATTGGAACTAATGAGATTATACCTGATGATAATGATAACGACAACACTAAAAAGTTATCGGCACCAAAACCAACATATCCAATGCAAAGTAAAAGAATGATCAATGATGTTAATAGTGATATGAATAGTTCTGATGATGATGATGACGATGATGTACCAATACGGCGACTCAAACATCGCCGATTTTCCAATGATGACAAAAGTTTAACCAAACCTAAACAAAAAGAGGATAGGAAAGTTGATGAAATGCCTTTATCAATGCTTTCTCCAACTTTACCTTTAATGTTTCGAAATCTCGATCATGATTATAGCACTATGAAAAAAGTGAATGCCCTGCCATCACTTTCAACAACTTCTACCAACAATGGACATAGTGCTCCCATTAATAATAGTTCAAAATCAACATCAACATCAACAAATGGTTCAGCACCATCATTTTTCAATATTCAAACCAAAGTGGGGACATTTAAATGGATTGATAAATCTAATGATCCAAATAAACCAAAGTTCATACTACGAATGACAGTTAATAATAAAATGAAATATAAGAAATATTTCAATAAAATAACTAGTCCTCTGCAATTAACTGGATTTAAAATCAGTTCATCAAAAGATTATATTAATGATGAAGGTAGTAATGATGGTGATGAAGAGGAAGGAAACGAAGGAGAAGAAGAAGAAGAAGAAGAAGATGATGATGATGAAGGAGTGTTAGACGATGAAGACGACGACGACGGCGACGATGAAATAAAGAAATTGATTAGTAAACCAAATAAAAGTCAAATAGATTTTCAGAAAAAGAGAGATAAAACTAAACAAATGATAAGGCAATTAAAAGAAGAAAGTGAATCCCTTTCCAAAAATAATCAATTGCAAGAACAACAAATTCTTGAAAAAGAGAAAATGTTGAAGGAATTAAAGGCAATATTAGCTCAAAAAAATGAAACATTAAAACACTTAGAACAAAAGTTGAATTTGAAAAATCAAGAACAGCCTAGTTCCAATCCTAAATCTGATACCAAATCTGATTCTAGATCCAATAATAATGAATCACCAAGGCGGAGTACAATTTCTGATGAAATGAGGAGACGTGAATTACATAAATTAACTGAAGATATAATGAGAAAACAATCTACTCAATCTTCAAAAAAAGAGCCCCAATCACATCCCCAATCCCAATCATATTCATTTAAAAGAATTGATATAAATAAATTTATTATTACACCAACAAATTTTGAAAAATCATTTACAAATTTAACCAATTCACAACGTGAAGATATTAAATTTGATTTACAAAATAAAAAATCCCATTGGTTTCAATTATCCAAAATAACCCAACAAAAATCCGATGAATATTTTAATAATCTTAATATCACTCCTCATATTACCATCAATACCACAAGAAATCCTCATATAATTGATGATTTAATCTTATCAATGATTATTCAAATTGATTCATTTTTATTACGTATGGTATCTAATGATTTTGATGAACGAAGTAAAATCATTTCTGGAGTATTACCAAGTGAAAGATCATGGAAATTATTAGATCAAGATATTGAAAATTTCATCACCAAAATCGATAATCATTTAAAATTACAACATAAACAATCATTATTACCACCTAATCGAATGTTTGGTGATTTTTGTACGATTATAAATTGTATAATGTTTCAAACTCGAGCATTAATTATGAAAAGAATAAATTCAATATTAACATCAGTTATACAACTGTATATTGATAAACGAAATCATGAATTAAATTTAAAAATTATTGAATTACAACAATTATCAATTAATAATAATTTAAAAATTATTGAATTTTTCATGAATTCAAATCCAAGTTATTTAAATGATATAATCCCCATTAAATTTCCTAAAAGTTGGGGGAAAAAATGTTTAAATTTACAAATTGTTCAACAACGATATAATTTATTGAAATTTGATGAAAATTTAATACCTAATAATCAAATTTATTATTTACCTTTAGGGAATTATAGTAATTTAAATGAATTAACTGGATTTTTATTTAATATAATTAATGAATTTATGGATATTTATAATAATTTTCATAAATATAATGGATCAAAGAAGATTACTTATACTTTACAAAGTGGTCAACAATAGATAAGAGTTTACACATGTCTAACTTCTTGGTATAAACCATTATTTGAAAAATATTCTTTTGTTTATATAGTCACATATATATATATATATACTAAATAAAGCACGATTTATTCAATTCATATACTTTTCTTTATAAATCCAACTATTACCAATTGATTTAACTCCAAATATTTCACTTAATCTTAACCAACCAGCAGCTTTAGTTAAATCTTTTTTCCGATTTTTCGTTTTACTACACCAAATTTCTCCCAATTGAACCATTGAATCAATATATCCCATTGATCCAGCTTTTGAAAGACAATTAATCCCATTGGTTTCATCTTTATTAGTAACCCCCCATCCATTAATTAAATAATTACCCAATTCATGATAACTTGCAGCTACTACATCCCCTTTAATTTTCGATATATTAATCACTTTAGCAATTTGATTTTTCGTTAAAGCTTTGAAAATAGGATATAATATTAATGGATCTTGTCCATTTTTATGAGGATCTTTATCCACCGTATTGGTCAAATTCTTCATAATTAATTTAATTAAATCTTCTATTGTCAAGGCATTCAATTTTTCAAGAACTACTGAAATATTAGCCAGGGTAATATGCAGTGAACTCAATAATATACATTTGGTTAACCATTTTATTGAATGACGATAATTTTGTTTGACCCCTTGACCAAATTTAAGTGCCATAGCATATAAAAACATGGCTCGTGGGTAATTATACGGTTCATTAGCAGCAATCTGTAATTGATATGATGCTTCTCGATGATTACCTAATCCTCGTAATTCCATCGCATAATTAGTCCGTGATTCTGCATTAGGGCCGCCACCATTGGTACTGCTACTATTATCTTTATTTAATATAGTGTTCTGACTACGAGCACTGAAAATGGTTGAACCAGAATCAATAGAATCATTCAGATTATTATTAAAGGTGGTATTGGTGGTATCAGATCGAGATCTAAGTTTAAAATCAGTTTGCGAATTATCAAAAGTGTCATTGGTTTCTATACTCATAGTGTTTCTTAATGAAGGTGCTGATGGGGTTCTCATTACCATAGAAGGTCTATTATTCATTGGTTTCATTGAATTTGATTTTTGTATTGGTTTCATCGAGCTTAATCCTATGACACTATTTTCATCATTTAATTCAACGAACCCCTGATGTCCTCCATTAGATTCTAAACTATTACCTGCGGGTGATGGTTGTAGAATTGGTGACAAAATAGGCGACTGATCTAAAGATGATCTTCCAAGTGATTCAGTAGAACGCGCTGGTGATGGTGTAAATGAATTTTTCGATATTGCACTTGTAGGAGTTATTGAAGGAAGTGGTGGTGGTGGTGGTACTTCATCATTTGAATCAATAGATCTTATTTCCGGAACAACAGATTTACGAGTCTCGAATTTCTTTAATGATGCCATATCTGATTTAATAGTTTCAGTGGAATTATTAGTGTTTCTAAATACAAGATTCATTGGGACATGTTTTAAATGAGCTAGTGCTTGTTGTGGATTTTGAATAGGACCACTTTGTGACTTTTGTATTGGTCTTTGCACTGATTGCATAAGATTAGGCGTTTCATTTATCCGTTGAAGATGATGTTGTTGCTGTTGTTGTTGTTGTCCCGGTGGTTGTCTCTGTGCAACTACTGATCGTAGTTGTGGTTGTGATTGTGGTTGTGGTTGTAATTGTTCTCTTCGTGATAGGCTATTTTGGGTATTTTGTTTGTTTTTCAATCCACGTATATCAGCTAAATTATTCACTGGTTGAATAGGTAAAATCTTATTTGTTTGTTTTGGTGGTGGTGGTTGTTGTATTGATTTATGACGAGTATCTAATTCTAGTCTATCCAATAATCTCCCTGTAGTCTGTATAGATGTCATACTTTCTCGTTTATCGGTCAAAGTATAAGTATCACTATCGGTTTCATAATGATCAACGTTATCTTCATTGTCATCGTCATCGTCATCTTCAAGACCTAATCTATCTAATAATCTTCCACTAGTACTCACTGAATCAAATGAATATATACTTTCTCTATCCATATCCATATGGTTAATTAATTGTTGAGAAATTGGGGAAGTATGATTTGATTGAGTATCAGCTTGAGGAGAATTTGGATCTGTGTCAAAGTTGCCAGTGATTGTATTTCTCTTTTGAAATTCACTCGATAATATTCGGTTAATATCTTCGGTAGGATGTGGTGTTGGAGAACTAGGATGAGTTCTAATGGGTGATTCTTCAAATGAAAATCTATCTTCATTATTATTTAGATCCGACATTTTTCTCTTTCTCTCACGTTAATGAATAATCTAGATCTTCCTATTTTACTAATGTTTCAACTTAATTTAAGGAAGGAGAAGGGAAAAGAAGAAATGGTACAGCTACCAGACAGGAAACACGTAAAAAAAACAGAACAAACAAGTAAACAATATAGACAGTTGTTTCAAATCAAAATTTCTCAAAATGTGTTTAAATGAAGATTGAATCCTTTTTTTTTCTCTCTCGCTCTCTCTCTCTCGCAGTTGTTGGATTTTTTTTCGTTTTAGTGTGTGTCTCAGTGTTATCGTTTATATATTATGTTCCTGAATATTTTCTAAAATTAAATTATGTTTTAGTTTCAATTGCCTTTCTTTTAATTTTTGGAATCGTTAATAAATTTATAAATTATACTTGAGTTTTCTTATTTGTAAGTTTATGGGTATATGTGTAAAACAGGTTGTATTAGAAAATTAAACGGAATGAAAATTGTGATGTAAAATGTAAGGAAAATGAGAAGAAATGGACCGAGTTCGAGTTGAGTGGACGGAGGGGGAGCGCCAAAAAAATTCTGAAGCGGTACTTTTTATTGAGGCGACGCACCGCAGAGACGATGTCGAGCTTTACACCAAATCAAAAACTTATAATTGGCGTTTGAACTTCAAGCCACAAAAATGTCACACTTCAGTACCAAATCGTGTGACAAAATACAACCTAATGATATTACTATCAATTGAAGTTAATGATTATAAGCCAATTGATAAACGCCCAACAACGTAGATAGATTGATATATATACAATCTTGACAATTGATCAGTCCTTATAATGAAAAAGAAAAGAATAGAAAAAGGGAAAACAGAATTGAACATTAATTTTATTTTTTTACAACCAATCAAATAATTTATTACCTTCTATTATTATTATAATAGTTTTAAATCTTCTTCTTTTTCTTACACGAAAGAACAGAACACATACACCCCTCCCCCCCCCTCTCTCAAGTAAACTTTCTAATAAACAAAAAATGCATGAATCTTGATATTAATGTAACTTGGTGCAACTATTACAACTAGCATTACTTGCTCTTATTGAACATTTTAATAAGAAAAAGTATTAATACATTTTAACTACGACGATGATGTAATGTGGAAAAATTCATGAAAACAAAAAGCATATAATATAGAACCTTGAATAATGATGATGACGCTTTAATCTGCGTTGTAATCACAAACACTGAAAAAATTGTTAAATTACTGGCATAACAATGGGACTTGATATGTACTATCCCTCGGATTTTTTGCACTTGAATTGGAGAGTTTGACACAGACAACTACAAGAAAGGATATTACTATTCAATTCATGCTCCCGAAACAATTAGCTGCTTAATTTCTCTACACACCAAGAAAAGAAAATAGTTTACATTGAAAGCCAAGTAGATAACACAAGGCTTTTTAATTTGAGAAAATGAATAGTTTATTTTTTATTTATTTAGATAATGATAAGGAAATCCCTTTTTTTATTTAAAGCCTATTCGTTATCAGCTAGTTTCACATTTTTCAATGTATCAGTCTTCATATTTTTCTTGTCATAAGAAGGACTTGGATTACTCCAACCGTTAACGTAATCAAAATTAGTTTTACTCCAATAAGCAAATGGATAAGTAGGTTGAGTTTTCAAGGGGGTTTCGTCATTAATAATTCCAAGTTCATATTGTCTAGCAACTAGTTTGTCAAGATATTCAGCAAGATGATCTCTAATCAATGGGAAATTCTTATATTTCAAAATATCTTCAGGGCCTTCATACAAGATTTTCTTCAAAAGTGAAGGAATCATTGGTTCATCCTTCATTTCTTCAATAGAATAAAACACTGGATGATTGGTGAAAATAATAACATTTGATTTAGGCAATCTTCTTAAAGTTTGTCTTTCAACACGAACATTAAATTCTTTAGGATCAGTTGATTTCATTTCTGCTTCTAAATTTGGTTTAAATTCTGGACGTTGATAAATATTATTCACCTTTAATTTGACATCCCAAGTAATATACCAACTTGCTCTTTCTACTGGATCATTAGGTTTCATTCTATCAAACCATCTCTCCATTGATTTTTTCAATTTTTCTTTATAATATGGTACATCAGCATGTATAGTATCGATATGATGACCAATTTTTTGATCAATACCAAAAGATCCACCAGGGAAGGGAACAGCAGCACCAACAAGATAATGTAATCCATCAGTTGGGTTTTTTTTCACAACGTAAAAGTCTTCTTTAGCCAATTTAGAAACATAAACTAATGGTGATTCTTTCAATGGTAAAGTCATATCTAATATTTCTTTCGTGATTTCATTACGAATGATTTTACCATCACCAGTTTTACCTTTTTCATAATTGCCATCTTTTAAAACTGTAAATAATAAAGGATATCTGGCAATTAAATGATTTGTCACCGTCTCCATTAATTCAAAACAACCATCATAACCTTCCGGTAACATATCAAAGTTTTGTTTACCATACTTGTGTCTAATTCTTTCCTTTTCTTTGATGTAATGCATGTAATATTTATCCATATCCAACCAGTGATTGATATCTAATTTGAAAATAGCCATGGTTTGATGATATGGCCATCTAAATGGTCTCCATGGTCTATCATCATAATTTGAAACTTCTTCAGGGGTGATCATTAATGGAGTTGGATCCGGTAATGGTTCATTTGATCCATACACGGAACCTGAACTAGAACCAGAAGAAGCTACTTTCTTTTCAACATCGATAACTGGCTCTTTTTTGGTACTTGCCCTGAATACTCTATAGAAAATTGCATTCAATTGTTTATAAGATAATAATAGGAAAGATACACCAAGAAATAATAATACGAAGCCGGCTTCAATCATTGTGTTTTATAAATATCTTGTTGTGTAATTACATTTCTTACAAATCATCTAGTGGGATTTGTAAATGGATTTATATCTGGTTGAAAATGGTGAGGGGGGGAAAGAAAATGTTATCTATGATTATAAGAGAAGAAATCAGGAAAACGTATTCGAATTCAGTAAAAATAACAATTAACATGAAACAAGAGAACGCAATATAAGGTATAGAATAGACTTAATAAAAAGAGGAGCAGGTTAAAATACTTGTTTGATCACACACATTGATCATTTCTTCTTATCGGGAGCTGCATACAATGTGAAATCAAGTTTCTCTGGAAATTTGCACCTAAATAGGTAACATGACACAAAACCCTAGTTCCAAAGTTTATTAAATGATAAGCATTTGTATTGGTTTGTTATTATCATTGCTATAACCCTTCTCCTCAATACATAATAAAAAGTACATTCAGTTAGTCGTACTACTCGGTTTATCCTTGGAGAGTTTACAAGATTCAGAATGTTCTGAAATGTATTGGTTGCGTTAGAAACACACACGAGCAATAAAAATACATCATCTCAATAGATAAGAGATCAACTATGAACTGTTTTTTCTTAAAAGCCGTTTTCGGTAAATCTTTTAGTCACAAGACTATTATATCAATAATCAGTATCTATTCAATCTTCTTTAACAGTATCACTACTTTTTCTATATACATGTGTAATTCCTCCTTATGATTAAAATAAAGTAATCCAACATATTGATTAAACATTTGAGCAAACGTGACAAGTTCTAAATATTCATTACGGCATCGATATTCCATTAATGAATGATATTCCTCACCATATTGACCTTCAAATGGTTGTTCAAGTCCTGTGACCAAACAAACATCTCTTTTGAATACTTTGCTAGTACAAATATCAATATATTTACATGTCCCCAATTTATATAACATTAAATAACCAAAATATGCACCTCCTATTTCAGCATTTTTGGAAATCCTTTCATTTAATGATTTCAATTTTGCAAAATGATCCTTATTATAGATTGTTTTCATAAACCCTAAAAATATATAATAATTAATCAAATGTAATCTTTTTGATGAATGATAAAAATTAATTTTTGGTAGTGTGATCATACTAGGATCAATGTCAGATTCATAAACATTTTTCAACGGTTTTGGATTTAAGGATGCTCGAGGAAGTCTTCGTAAGAACTTTCTTGTTAATTCATCCGGGATATTTTTAGATATTCTCTTAGTGATTCCAGTAATATCAAATGAATCTATCAAAATCTTACTAAATCTCTCATTTTCTTCTAAACTATTCCCTTGAACGATTATCCCAATTTTTATTAATTGAGATTTAGTTACTGATTTTGAAATCAATTGATTTAAAAAAATAAATTGATCCATTTCTCGATCCATATGTTCTTTAGCACATGAATATTTAAGAAATTTCAATCCTAATTCCTGAGCAAATTCTCTATCTGTTTCTTTGGTGGAAACATTTTGCAAATATTGATCAAGTTTCGTGGTCGATACTTTGGTATTAGCAAATGAATAATTAAGTGTTTGTAATTTGAATTCTTGGAAAAAACTTTCTAATGAAACAAGATCAAGTTGTTTAATCATTTTAATCAATTTTAACATCAAATCATTCGTCCATTGTAATTTCTGAGTTTCTGACATACATCCAAAAAATTTATTAAAATTATCGATTTCCAAATAATCTTGAAGATATATTTTAAAAGAATCACTAGTCAAAATTTCTCTCAAAATGTCTTGTTGAGATCGAAATTGTTTGGATAAATGTTTTAAAATTGCCAAATTGATAAAATGAGAATATTTCATACCGCCAACATATTGATTATCTTGAATAGATCGTCCAAGTTTGCTCCATACTGTATCCAGTAATAATATTCTATTGATTAAATTGTTATTAATCACTGGAGTTGTTAATTGATAAGGGCTTTCTATAGGTTTGGTTTTATTTTCAATTATCGGCAATTTTATATCTGAATTGTTGAATAATTTGACTATTTTAATCTTGGTATCCTTATCAAAAACAGGATTTATTCCAACAAACTTGGTACCTACTGTATAGTCATTACGTATATAATAGCCTAATAGGATTTTCTGTCTTTCATTCAACTTGAAATCTTCAATATTAATTGGTTTCTTTTGGTTTAATTGTGAATATGATCGTATTATTGAATTTAAAGTTTGATCAGCTATTTTTGTATGTTTTGCTCTTTTAGCCAATGCAGCTTTTTGTACGCTAGCACATACATTGAATTTTATTTCGTCATTTTTAGTTCCAGTTTCATTAATCTGTTCTCTATTTGCATAGTTTTGGAGACTTGTTATACTTTTCTTTGAAAGACCTCCATTTTTTAACGTCACAACTCCCAAATATTGGAAAAGTACATTTAAACTATTAGTATCCATCATTAATTCAACTAGCCTCTGTCTATCTTTGTGTTTAATAATTCTAGGGAATCCACAAGCTCTAATTACTGCCCGTCCAGCAAACTTTTCAATCGGTGACTCATATAACAATTGATGATAAGCCAATGACGATACCCCCAAATTTCTAAGTTGGTTCAAATACTGACTGATTTCGTTACCTTCATATGATTGGTTGAACAACATTTGATAAACTGTGTTTAACGACAGGTCATCTCCAGCTAACAACATAGGGTTGAATTTCATAAACAGTTTCAATTTATCCAATTCAATCAAATCGTTAAATGTTGGATCAATATCAGTTTTTTCTGAACCACTAGTTTCAAAAATCATGGATAAATCTACTAATTCACTATTGGAATATATGGGGAATAAAAAATCAAAGTCATCAAAAAATTTGGTTGAATCAGGTATATACACTTTTGGGATTTTATTATCAGACAACCTTTGTTGCTGTTCTATTATCCAATTATCAGGAACGGGTGGTTTCCCAAATTGAAATAATGCCTGTTGGTATTCCTCATATGCTGTTCGTAGTTTTTTAGTCCCACGTACTGATAATGTAGTATATGATTGATTGTTGGTTTGATTTGTTTCCAATGTCTCTTGTTTGGGAAATCTCAGTAATACTTTAAGTGTTGTTGATTCATATTTCTTATCACCAATTCCTGGGTATAAAAGATTTAGAGCAACATTGATCTTACCTATATCCGCTTCATCTGCCGATGGATAAGAACGATGTCTAATTGTTCTTAATGGTAATTGATGGCTTGTGAGTGTTCTGACATGTCGTGTAAAATTACCTACAAATGCTCGAGACATTTGCTAATCATTTATAAACACCTGGTTAAACTCTTGAAAACTATAAAATAGTCTGAATTTTGTTGGTTAATGGTGTTCAATGAAAAAAGATGTGCAAAAGATAATTGTTAATTTTTTTTTTTTTTGTCAGTGGCTTGCCACGCCTAGTCACGCCAAGAATAGCCCATCCATCGATGTGTTCTACGCCAGTTTTAGTCCCATCTCATCCCATCCTCCTTCGAAGGAAAAGTAACGCCAGAATTTAGACAACTTTTACATCATTTTTTTTGTTTTGTTTCTTTACATTATGTATATATTAACTTTATACAACCATTGCAATGCATTTTTATAAATGAATAGAATACAGATAATAGTTTTATTTCTCTCTCTCA
Source organism: Candida albicans SC5314 (assembly GCF_000182965.3). Lineage (NCBI taxonomy): Eukaryota > Fungi > Ascomycota > Pichiomycetes > Serinales > Debaryomycetaceae > Candida > Candida albicans. Next base: position 1,375,785 of record NC_032089.1, read on the forward strand.
TTTCGTCCTCTCCCCCTCTCTAATACCAAAAACTATAAAAAGTAAATGGTAAACGAAATCATAATCTTCTACCTCTTCTACCACCCTTTCTTCTAGTAGAATCAGATGGAACTGGGGTAACATCTTCAATTCTACCAATTCTTAAACCAGATCTGGCTAAAGCTCTTAAAGCGGATTGACCACCTGGACCTGGGGTTTTAGTTTTAGTACCACCAGTAGCTCTCAATTTAATGTGAACAGCAGTAATACCAACTTCTTTACATTTAGCAGCAACATCTTGAGCAGCCAACATAGCAGCGTATGGAGATGATTCATCTCTGTCAGCTTTGACTTTCATACCACCAGTAACTCTGGCAATGGTTTCTTTACCTGATAAATCAGTAACGTGGACGAAAGTATCGTTGAATGAAGCAAAAATTCTAGCAACACCGAAAACTTGGGAACGGTCTAAAAAAAACAAAAAGTATAATTGTTAGTATTCAAATATTCTTATAAATTTTTATCTTCTTGTATTACACTCAAGTAAGGAGTTTTCATATTCAAGTTGAAATATAATGGAAGTATAGGTATAGTCAAATGTACATAGTAGATTGGATTTTTTCTGGTAGTAGATTTCTGATACATGTAGTTGTTTCTTGATGATTTCATTCCTTAAAAATTCACATATGATGACTTGATCTCTTTTTATCTTTTGTTGTGGTTTCACTTTTTCATTTGAATAATCTGTTGATGACATTCAATCTTGTTCAATTCTTTCAATATTTCATTTAATGACTATTTCTTTCAGTTTTTCATTCCGGATTCTCTCCATATTCACTTTCACTTTCTATTCAACTTACATGAGGTGTAATACATTACTGGTTCAGGTAGAACATACCAGTGGACATCTTTGATATTACTGTTTATATGTGTATTATATTAAACCCAAAATCAAGTAAAGAGTTTTCAACTTTTTTTCCAATTAGTTTTTTTTCCCAATACGCACAATACACTTTCTTCGCAGACTTTTTGGTGGTGGTTGGTGTAAGAAAAAAAATGTCAAATTTCAAGTTTGCACAATATAGTGCGCGCACGTGTAAAAAAGGGGAGTTAGGGTTATAACCCTAAACTTCGTTATTTTTCAGAACTGTCAATATTCAGTTGGTTTAATATACGAACATTTACAGTTAACATACCCACACTTTCATACGTGATTATTAGTTATCAAAATGATATATTAAAAATGCTACAATACTTTTTTATACATGTAATCTAGTAAACGAAACCTAAGATTTTACCAGAAACGTGCTTTCTTCTAGCTTCTTCGTGGTCCATGATACCAGCAGAAGTGGTTAAGATAACGTAACCGAATTGTCTAGCTGGCAACAAGTTGTCAGTCCATCTTTCAATGTCGTTGATTTTGACGTTGAATCTTGGTTGAATGACACCACATTTGTTTAATCTACCATTTAATTGAACAACAATTTTACCGGATCTGTGATCATCAATGTATTCGAATTCACCAATGTAACCGTGTTTTTGCATGACAGTCAAGAATTTTATGATGACTTTGGAGGATGGTCTGATTAAGACTTGTCTTTTACCAGTTTTTTCAGCATTGTTGATGGCGTTTAAAGCATCAGCTAAGACGGAGGTTCTAGTCATGGTTGAATTGTCTGTTGATAAAAAGAAACCGTGAAAAGGAAGTATTGTGAAAAATCGATTGATATTTTTTTTTTTCCTCCTTCCTCACTGTAACAGTAGTAAACACACTAGTTACAACTGATGACCTGCATATTATAAATCTTTCTGAAAAAATTTTTTTCCCTGTATTTTTGTAATTCTTTCGCTCTTTCTCACTCACTCACACTTATTAATGAATGAAAGGTTTGGTGTCTACAAACTCCACTAACAAAATCTCACTCCTGTGCCTAAACACACACAGACCCACACGCAAACCTTTCTCTCAGAAACAGAAAAAAAAAATTTCAAGCAAAAATTTTTTCCATCTAGATTTTCTTTCTTCAGAATATCAAGTAACTTTAAAGATGCCTGTATGTACAATAACAGTGTTATAATGATGTCTTTCAGTCTTTTATTGGGTGATTATTATAATAAATGGCAGATGAGAAATATATTGGATAATAAACCTTGCAAATGAAATCAGTTGACCATTTTGAAATAATGGACCATTAGCAATACCCAGATTGCTGGAACAAAGACGAGAGAACTAGACAACTCAGATATAATAGAACATCCATACTAACTTCACTCATTTCTTATAGTCTCAAAAATCATTCAGAACTAAACAAAAGTTAGCTAAGGCTCAAAAGCAAAACAGACCATTGCCACAATGGATCAGATTGAGAACTGACAACAAAATCAGATACAATGCTAAAAGAAGACACTGGAGAAGAACTAAGTTGGGTATCTAAGCTCACATTACAAACGTTTATATACAAATATTGGTTTTATCAGGATTGATTTTGGAAAAAAGGGTAATGATGTTGAGGATATGAAAGTGTACTTCTAATGATGGTTATATTTTGTTTTTAACTTCTGGTATTTGTTAAGAATCCCCCCCTTTTTCCAATCTGTATAACTTTATAATGGGTGTTTAATACGACAAAAAGAATTTATAATATTTAGCATTAGAACAATGACAAAGTCCTGTACTTTACAAACTGTAGTTTATTCGTAAAACAAAAAGGTTCTATAAAATCTTCTGAGAAAAAAGAATATATTGCATTAAAAACAAATAGAGAACTAGTAATACTTGTAATTCAATTGAAATGTATATAACCCCACAGACACCTTGAAACCTTGAAACCTTGACCACTCTATATCTAACCTACACTTCTTCTTCGAAAACGGTTTCAATTGGTTTTTCCATTAAAGCAGCATGGGCACCAACAGTGACACCACTAGAACCAATCAACCACATCATAGTTGAAATAGGACTAGCCAAAAATCCTAATGGAACAGCAACAATCAATAAACCAGTGTATAATTGTGAAGTATTAAATCTTCCAACGGGTAACACCAAATCTTCACCATTCAATTTATTAATACCATAAATACCCCCAAGAACGAAAATAGTAACAAATAATAATAAAAAGTTTGTGATTAAAGCATAGATACTTAATCCTAAAACGATTGTAATGTAATTGGCCGAAAAATAACCTAAATTGTATCCTACTCTTTGTTGAATTTCTCCAAAGTTTGCTGGTTTAGATAATCTTCTAAAATCGAAAAACTCTTGTGGTGGTCTTAGTTTTGAAATAGTTGATTGAACTGAAGAAAAATCTGACTTGATTCGTTCCAAATTGAATCTATCTGTAACACCACTAAATTGCTATAAAAAATCATAATGTTAGTAATACAAATGAATATTTGAGGGGGGGAGGGAGGAAATCTATGATTTATTGAAACATACTGCTAAATTTAAATAGTTGGACATTGGTAATGTAATGTGTTTATCTATTTGTTAATGAAAAAGAAAAAAAAAAACTAGTTGTTGTTGTGTGTTTTGTTGTTGTTGATATGTTAATTCGTGTGGTGGAAATAATTTTTTCTTTAAATAGTTATTTTGGTGCGTGTCAGTTTTTCAAAAAAAAAAATAGAAACATTGATTTGGTTTTTATTTCTTTCTTTTTTTTTTGGTTGACGTGGATAGTTTACTGATGAATGAATGACATTGTAAGTTCGGCGCAGTCAATTATTGAAAACCATCTGAATTTTATAGAAAAAAAGGGGGGGTTCCAATTGATGGCTATGTAGATAAAAATAGAACTTGAATATCTAATTATTTGTAAGAAAACACAGGAATTCCATATGATGCAGAACGGTATTTTAGTTGATACACAATGAAATGATACCTTTTTTCAACCATAATACATATTTAACGGACAAGAGTGTTTTATAGAGACAGGAGTTATACATGTCTTACTTTAATGTTATCTTGACTTCAGTTTTTAAGGAGAAATATTTATTTCAAATCGTTGCAAAATTTTTTGTTTCAAAAATTGGCTAGAATTCTGAACTAAAAACTATCTTGCTTCATAATTAAATACAATTTGAATTTAAAACTAGAAAGATTCTTGAGCATTAAACGTCGGCAAGGACCTTCTACCATTGTTTACTGCATTGCAAGAGTTTACATTTTGGCAATTTCTAATAACTGAGTGAGACAATTCTAAAGTCACGTGCGGCATCTTACAAATGGAAAAAAAGAGAGAACAGAAAATCATAATTGAATGTTTGAAAACTTCAAAACCTAATAACATTGAAAATTTATTTATCAAGATCATGAAGTTTTCCTCTATTTTACTCTGGTATGCGTTGTAGAGAGCAACAATCGTAGATATGAATTTAAGGATAGTTGCCCTACAATAATACACATACGTTGTACAATAGAGAAGAAAGAAAAAGAAAAAAAAGAAGAATCAAAACAAAAAAGAAAATTTTTTCCTTCAACCTTTTCTCAATCTTTCAGTTTAAATAGGATTTCTAAAAGCGGCGGTTCTAAATATTTCCAGAATGAGAATTCACTCGAAACACAGAAAATTTGAATCCTACTTTCAAACCCTAAGTCAACTCTTTTTTTTAACAACAACAACAACAACAAATGAGATTAATAGTTTTATCAATTTTTTGTATTTGTATAACATTTACAACTGCAATTGGATTCAAAGGAAAGATTGAAGGCATACCATCAGTGAATGAACTTTACCACACCAAGAATAAAATTGTTCCCAACGGAGATAATTATAACAACAGAATATCAGTTGATTTATATCCTTTAGACTCATTCACACCCATTTCAACGGTGGTCGATTCTAAATACAATTTTAAATTTAATAACTTGGAACCAGGTGAATATGAATTACTTGTGAATTCGTATGATTTTGGTTTTGAACAAAATAGATTCAAGATAATCGCTGATGAGGAATCAATTGTTGCTTATGAACATGGGATTGGTCAAGAAACTTACAATACCACCTCCCTTACTAATCTTAATGAAAAACCATTGTCTATCAAGTATCTTGCTACAAAAGAGTTTTACGAATATCACGGCGGGAGTCTTAGTGATTTGTTGATGAATAGTCCATTTGGATTCATATTCAAGAACAAGTATATGACTATTGTGTTTACTGCATGTCTTGCAATTATGGCTGCCCCATACATTCTTCAAGTTGTTAGCCCCGAGTTTGCTGCGGAATTGAATCAAATTCAAACACAAACAGCTAAGGAAAGACTAGGTGAAAAAGTTATCGAGTCACCTGAACCTACAATTAAATCTACAGGTGTTAACAAATCTCAAGGTGCTAAAAAGAGACGATAGCCAATAGTATGCATGTATGTATTATATTATACTCTTACATTCAATTTTAGTCCAACTATGTAGAACCTACTGATAAACCAGCAACAAGTGCCCACAACGCCAAATACACAACAGTAAACTGCAAACATATCATACAGATGTTTAGAACCATTACCAATAATAGCAGCACTCACCGGAATACCAAACAAGTTACCCAAACTAACAAAAAAATACAATAGTCCATATCTTTGACCAAATTTCTGTACTGGTGTGATACTTCCTAAACACACTGGAGTTAAACTCAATATCGATGAGCTGAAAAATCCAGAAATAGCGGCAAATGCATAAAGAGCACCAATGTTAGACCCAAATGGAAGCCAAAGTATCAACATGGATAAAGTAAACCCTATGAGCATAGCAATCATAATATTGAAATGGCCAAATTTGTCAGATAAAATGCCAGGGACCAATCTTCCCAACACACCAGTAGTATTGAAAACAGTCAACAATACATACGATTGAGATTCCGACATACCTTGAGCTATTGCATATGTAGCCAAATACGTCAACATTGACAATAAGGAAATCTCAGTGAAAAAAGTACCAACAATACAAAAGGAATATTTAGGATCCAAAAGAGCACTAAATTCAAATTGATCTTTGATTTGTACCAAATTCGTCCACAACAGATTCTTAGGAGTTACAGTATCAGATTCTTGACATATTCTAGATCGACACAATAATATGGCAATACCATTACAAGCTAAGCAGAAAAACCCCAAGATTCTAATTGCCCACACAAACCCAACGTTGGTATATAATGATCTCAACATTAAAGGAACAATAATACCACCAACGGACCCACCAATAGTAGCCATTCCAATAGCTCTACCACGCTTCAAGTTAAACCAGTGACTCAAAACACCAATCAATGGAGTTATGTTTAGCGAATTACCTAATCCTACACATATAGCCAATGCCAAGATAAACTGGGGCACGGTGTCGCAATTGGCTACCGCCATAAACCCACCTGATATCATTACAGTACCAACGACCATAGGTAACATAGCACCCTTAACATCAAATAATGGACCAACTACCATACAATTGGCAAATGAAATCGCTGTATAAATTGAAAATATCCATGATATAGTAGACGTTTTCACATCGGATAATTGATGAGTAGCAATATATGCTTGTATGGCACCAACTGAATTCAATGTACCAAAAGTTGCCATTAATCCAATAAATGAACCAAAAACTACACTATAAGCTCGTAATCCACCTTCAGGATATTTCACTTCTTGGACATCATTATCATTGTCAGATTGTGGGTCACTATCGATCAGAATCAGCTCTTGAGGAGTTGATAAAGTCTCCATGGCAATTCCATTTATCGTTATCGAACATGGTTCAAACTCGGTATTTACACTTGTTGATGTCATAATGAGGGTAATCTTATGTCATTTGAAGTGGTAGAAATAGAATAGTTGCTAAATGTGTGAAAAAAAAAAGAAAGAGAAAGAGAAAGAGAAAGAGAAAGTAAACTAGGAAAGAAAGAAAAGAAAAGAAAAGAAAAAAGAGCATCGGTATTTTACTTAAATAAGATCAATTTTCGCACATCCACGGCACGGGATTTGATTCCTAATCGAGATTTAGCCGCGATTCTCCGGATGCCAATACGGGACTTAAAACAACAATAAGAAGAAATACCATTTAGTTTAGTATATTCGTTTCTTTTATAAAGTATATACTTTTCCTGTTGAATCACCAATCACTAATTTCAAATTTCCTCTGATTAATTTATCTTCTGTATCAACTTCTGAACATTTAAAAAGCTCAATAACGGTAATATCCCCCGATATTCTATCCTGTAAATCAACTTTATCAAGTTGTTTCAATTCCCAACCATTCTCTGGAATCAATTCCCAAAGTTCAATCGATTTCTTTCGAGCAACGGCAAGAATTTCTTTTGACCAATAAATATGTTTATTAACATTATTAGTTCTTGTGTTGTCAACCATAATTGAATTTGTGGTTGCAAAAGTTATTGCTTCAATTGTTTGTCCATCAACGGCAGGAAACTCAAACGATATAATTAACTCACCATTGATGGTAAACAACTGGAGTTGTCCATTTAGATGTTTGTTAAAATGAACAGTAGCAAAATTTCCACTTTCATTCGACACAGCTAATAATGGACTAACTGTAGTGTTCTCCTCAGTTAAAACTGGTGGGAACAATTTTCTAACATATTTGAATCGTATGAAATCCCATATTATAACAATCCCATCCTTATCAATACTTGCACCAAATTTAAAACTTTTGGTGTAGACAATTTTCAAAATACTTGTCAAATGGCCCCTAAGAAGTGCCTCGTATTGAAGGGTTGTTGTTGGTCTCAAATTACATTTCCATACATATATGCTACCATCTTCGGCACCAGTGACAAATAATTTATGTCCCAACTGTAATACTGTTGTAATATCAGATGAATGCACACTTAGGAACAAAGTATCATTAACTAACAATGAGCCACATTCATGTTTTAATTTCTTGGCTTTTCTAATCAACAAATCATCTTCACATGAAATGCAATTCTGTCTTCCAACCCATCTGTTGGCATTTTTGGAACTTATTTCCAATTTGGATATAGGAGCTTTCAATTTGGATTCAAATACAAGCTTCAACCGTGATGCATTGCCATCAAACTGGGTTAAATAATAATTTGGTAAATTAAGAACATCTCGTAATGGATGTGGACGATTAAATAACTTGCAAGGTGTTTGACCAAAATTATTAATCATTCCAATCACTGCACGTTTTTCTACCTCATCATTTATATTATCCAAATTGATTGCTCCACTATACGAAAGATGATGGAAAACATTTAGAGCTTTAACAGCTTCTTCTCCACTCTGTTTATAACCAAAAATCAAATCAATCCACAAATGCAAGTTCGCCGATACATATGAACTTTCTAATGCCTCCCTATTTTTGGCAATAAATATTTTGGGATCACCTTTTGCCCATGGAGGCAATTCTACGTCATGTGACGACTCACCATTCTGTAATTTACCAAATTCAAAATTATTTTCATTGACCAAAAATTCCGGCAAGTAGTAAAATTCGGGGGTTAATTCTCTAACATCAGTAGTGTTGTCTCTTGACGCAGATAACCAAGCTCGTTCAATTGAATTAAACAACCGATCTGCATGATCAAATTTGCCTCCTTGTAACAATAGATATGACTGAACATAAGGTTTTAGACGAATCAAGAACGATGTCACAATCATTGCCGAAGAATAATGGGTACCGTAATGGAATGCCGGTGCGTCATGATCATTTAAACTGTCTAATGCTTCAAATCTCTCTCGGAATTCATTTGCTCGTGCTGGTGTTTGTGCCCCCATTGGTTTTGACAAGTCTCTGAATGTTCTAGGATCAGATAAATCAAGTGTCTCACTTGTATAATCAGCAATTACCCAGGGGAACACAGGATACTGGGTCAAATCATTAAAAGTTCTACCAGCCAATGTATTGACAATCATCAAATAGTAAAAATTTGACATTTCACCCAACTTCCATTTTTTGGTTGCTTCAAGAAACATCATGTTAGAAATACTGGTTTGGGAAAATGCAGACACAAGTTTAGACGATATCGACGATGCTCCAAAAGAATATAAGGAATCATTGGTTGAGGATTGTAAGGCTTGAATTAAATCATAATCAACTCCCTTTCCTGATGCAAAAGAATAAAGTTTATTATAGATTGCATCTCTGTCCTTTGTAGTCAAACAAGTGATCAAAATACTTGCACCATCACTGAAAAACATCTCCAAGGCAATATCCCTTAACAAAAAATGTCTTTTAGAGATGCAGCTCAACTTATCCAAGCTCCAATTTTTACTCCTGTGTAATTTCCCATCATTTTTCAATATATTGCTTGATTGAGAGTTGACCAATTGAAGAATAGGATCTCTCAATTCAGGTGGTGCATCTTCCACATCAATAACATTACCATCTTTACTGTGGAAATAGTTTTCAATCAAATATAAATGACTTAATCCTAGTATCATTAAACTTTCAATTGGAACTAAGCCATTGATCTGACTAATATTCCAAAGAGTGACAATTTGATCACCAACATATAAACTTCGGCTCACTTTCCGGTTCTTATCTTCATAAACATGATTGATTTCTGTTTCTTCTTCAGTTTCACTACTTTCAATAAACTCAAAACTATCTTCACCAAATTGAGACGCTTCTTCATTAGACGATAAGCTCAATGTATCAATTCCAGTGGCAGTAATAGCAGCGTCATATTGGTGAATAGCACTTGCATTAGTGAATGAATCAATTTTCTTCAATGGAACATCAATATTATACGTGAGTCGTTCGGATTCTGGTAGCTGATCTTCAACAACAAGTCTTTTTCTCATTCTATTTGTATTTTCAATATAGTCCAACACATAACTTTTAGTGCTATGATCTTCAAATAATCTTGAAATTTCTGTTTTCAATCCATGATATGTGGAAATTAAATGTTTAATACTCTCTTCTTTATCTTGTACCAACCTATTGAATTTAGCTAACTCGGCATTCATTGTTTGACTTTTGATCAGTTCACAATCTTTTTCAAAACTCTTGATATATATACTATTCATTTGTCCCAATTTACCACCATTATGAAGTGTCACACTAATCATATTAGATACTTTCAAATAATCTGTTTTGTTATGTTGTTCTTTCAACATTTGAAACTCTTTGAGTATACTTTTCACAAATGGTGGGAACTTTTGTAGTCTCAATAAAGTTTCATTGTCATTTTTGGTTACCAAATTATTGAAAAATTCTTCCATCAAGCTTTTATCACAATTCATCTTCTCTAATATGAGGGGAAATTCATCTTGTCTCATCAAATAGCATGTTCTCAAAAAATTAAAGGGTAGTTCAACGTTAGCAGTTGTGCTTTCAGGGCCAGTTGTAAGCACCATTCCTAGCAACAATGTAATGACATGAACTAATCTGTTGCTAGTTATCACATCAGTTTGCAAAATAGTAGTTTGTCTATACAACAATGTTTTTAATAGTGAATCCAAGCTATCTTTAGATTGTGTAAACAGAATATCCCAATCACATGCTAACCTAAGAAACTTGACAATAATATTATCACCAATCATTTTCTTTACATATTGCAAATTGTGACCAACACCAAGTTCACTGACTGCAATTGAGCACAATAAGAACATATCAAAATTAGAATACGACACAAAATAGTTTTGATTTAGCAATTCTTCATTGTAATGATGTAATAATTGAATGGTGTTATCGAAAAACTGTTTTTCGTTGAAAACAAAATTTGTGACACTAATAAATTGATTGATATGTCCCAATACTTCAGGAAACACAAGATCTAACAAGACTATTTTAGTGAAATCACTCAATTTATCAAAACTGTGTAAAAAAGTTTCATTTGATAAATTGGAAATATAAAAGCCTGCAATCAATTTTGCAAGTTTCTCATAAGTTGTTTGCATATTTCTTTGAATATCAACATTACTCCACAGTAATGATAATTTTAAATATCCCAATAACTCAACAATTCCTTCAAGAAAATCTTTACTGAGATAAAATTTTTGTAACAATTTGGATTTCTCAAATCCAATTTTTATTGAAGTGATATATTGGTTGATCAAATGAAGAACATCTAAAGCCAACGTTACATTTTCTTGGTTATTACTTTTGATTGGAGTTGAAGGATTACTGTGAAGTAATTTCCCCGATTTGAGACTCAACGTGTACATAGAATTCAAAACCAAATTATTTAATAACAATAAAAATTCGGGAACAATCAATTGCTGTAAATTGTTTATGTTTGAATTTAATACTTCTGTCAAATCGTTATTTTGAGAAAGCTCAGAATTATTGGTATCTTGGGTATCAATTCCAAAAGATGCTAAAAACATCGAGCATAAAACTGTCTCGTTATCCCACCAATCTTTCAAAAACAGAGTCAATACATCCAATCCATGATTTAATTGGAAGAATTTTCTTATTATATGAATACCTAACACTTTGAGCAATTTAGTTAAAAGCCTAATTCCACAGTTGACAACTACTTCGGATTCTTGAAATCTAAATAAAAGTAGAATCCAATGAACAGTTATCGACCTTGAAAATTTCTTTAAAGTCTTTATAGAAGTTGTCGAATCACATAAATAATCAGTTAGCACTTGTAAAGTTATTGTACCGCACATAGTTGAGCTATCGTTATTATATAAGGCAAAAATAATATACGATGATAATAAAACAATGGTCTCAACCGACGAATCAAGATGAAGTATTCCTGTTAATGTTTGAGCCAACTGTTCTTTAAACGTTTGTGACATATTATAGTCATCAATTTTCAGTTCCTTGAGAAATTGAACAAGTTTGCGGAGTATTTTCATTTTCCGTAACTCATTGTAATTATACTCTTTATGTCTTGATGTGTATAATAACAAATGTATCTGGAATAATAAGTAGTCAAACGATTCTGTTCCATAATGTAAGTCAAAATTAAGTACTAGTATACGATAGCTAATTGGATTCACAACTGCGGATTCATAAGGATACTCAAAATCATGACCGGAAAATTCAAGCAAAACATTAAGCAAATTGGTTTCTGGTTCATGATCATCCAACACTTTATCAAATTTCAATTGGTTGCTGAAATCTTTGTATTTGGTTAAAAGAACTGACAATATACCGTATCCGTTGAAACTTTCAAATTCTTTTTCTAATCGCCAATTATTAGACAATAATGTTAGCAATAGCGATAACACGGTATATACTATGGAATCACGAAGTTTAGGATTTGTGATTTCGAGTGATGTTTCTAGAATTCGTAATACAACGGATGATCCACCAATAACATTAAATGCTTGATAAATAGATCTCTGATTGCTGAAAATAACTGAACTTGTCACATTTTGCTTTACATTTTTCTTTCCTTGATACAAAAGATTTTGGAAAAAATCGTTAGAATCAAAAGTAACATTGTCACCTTTGATTTTAGCCAATGAGTTGGCAATTTTCTCTTTATTCACAAGCTTGTGAGTCATGTTAAAATGAATGTTCTGGAAACTTCTTTCTTTAACCCTGGTGCCTCCAAAAGTTGCGAGAGCATTTCTGTTATTCGTAGTAACCGTTGAGGAACCAAACAACATGTTATTGCCATTGTTATTGTTATTGTTAACGCCAATATTCTTCTTCTGTTCTTTAATTTCATTAAATTTTAGGGCCACGTTAAATAATCCTTGATGATTTAGTTGGGTAAGTAAATGTAGTGTGGTATCATTAGCAAAATCTTTTACCTCCCAATCAAACCCCAACCCCAAATTATATAACAAATTGATCCATTCATACGACAAATTATTATTCAAAATAGTCAAATTTCGAAGTATGATTTCATTATTTCTTAAAGCTATGTCATCGGATTTTTCTCCAATAGATATTTTATTCCAATTGCTCAAATATTTATGAAGATCAGGACATGGAATAGATTCATTATATTCTCCATCAATAAATAAATTCAAATTTGTATAATTGTCATAAGTTAGCACAAAGTGAATGAATCCTTGATTTTTTTCTGTTTCTTGTAAGATATGATTAAATGTATATCGAATTTTTGAACCATTAACATTATTTTTTATTTCAACCATAAATTGGGTGTAGTTGATTAATTTGATTTTTAATGTAGCTCCATTATGCTCGTTTCCATTCCCATTAACAGGACCAGAACTAGAAATAGTAAATAATGTCATGGGATCTTCACTAAAATTGTGTAATTGTCGATTCACTTTGAACCATGAATGGATTGTAAAATTTTTCTTCAAATTATCATTACTAAATGGGAAATTTATACGTTTTGTTATTGAAACAACAGGAAATTGAGCTTGATATTTGGTAAATATTTGTAACAACATTTCCGATAAAATGAGATTTGCAAGAGGGTTATTTTTTTGGATCAATGGATTGATTAATTTTTTGAAATGTCTGGTATCACACCCAAATTCCATATATAGAATTATTAATCTCATGTACTGGCTAATAATACTAGGTTGTCTGATATTCTCCAAAGTAACACCACCACCAAAACTCAATTTCTTCAAAAATGAATCAATCAAATATTCTAAAGTATTATGCAGTAATATTCTCAATCTAACCGACGAAGAAATAATAAAAATAAGAATCTCTAATATTATAACCTTGAATTCATCATTATCTTCTTCTTCCTCTTCTTCATCATCTTTATTATTATTAACAGTCAAATCCTGTTCTAGATATGACAATATTTCAATGATATTGGGTTCGTTTTCCAAATCAATTGCATCTATATCAAGAACAATATTATCAGATACAATTGAAGATAAGGATGAAAATTCACTAGTTTTATCCAGTAATTCAACTTGCCAATTGATTATTAGTTCTTGATTGAGTCGTAATGTGGGGAAGTTTTTATATAGTAAATTGATTAATTCAATTTCTTTTATTTCTTTTGTATTTAGTGAACTCATTCCATTAACATCTAATCTATAAACAAATGTATTGACTTAACAAAAACAAGAAGGGAAGGGAATTAAAGTTGAATGGTAGAAGGAAGGAAGTAACGGAAATAAAACAAAATAGAAATCGATATGCACAAATTTGTCAGTTGATTATAATTTTCAATTCTTGATTTCGTTTGTGTGTATGTATGTGATTGAATACTGTCAAATATATTTGTTATTATTAATTAATTAAATTTTTATTTCGTTTAATATTTGTTTTTGGTCTTCTTGGTCGTCAGTGGATGTTATTCTTCTGATGTTTATTTTACGATTTATGGAGTGAGTGAGTGAATAGGAGGGGGCAGGCAAATAATATTGCGACATTCTACGACTGCTTGTTATATTGTCGTGGTTAATTTTTTTTTTGTTACAGACTGCAAAACGACATTATTTGATTAGAGAAGAATTAAACTAAAATGTAGTTTCTACATTACTTCAATTATATTTGGTAAATGTGTAAAGATGGCGTGTACAGACGTTATATTTAATTTGACATTTCATTCATTCTTTTTATTGGGGTTAGTTTATTTACTATGTTGAATTGGAATCAGTTACATCAGTGTCACCATCAGTTTCAATTGGTACTGGTGATGAAGTGACTTCTTGGCGACCATTGCTTTTAATATGCACCAATTTATTGCTGTTATTTTCTTTTGAAAGTAATCTTTGTTTGCGAATATTGGAATCTTCTACTTCTGCTTCATAATCGTAATCATTATCTTCATCATCAAAGTTGAACTGAGTTGTTTGTTGTTGGTTATTTGTTTCACTAGTTGATGGTTTGAGTTCATCGAATGGTCTAGATTTTTTTATTGTTTCATTCTGCTCTTGATCTTGATCTGGCTCTTGATCTGGCTCTTGATCTTGATCTTGATCTGGCTCTTGATCTGGCTCTTGATCTTGATCTGGCTCTTGATCTGGCTCTTGCTCTTGCTCTTGTTCCTGTTCCTGTTCCTGTTCCTGTTCCTGTTCTTGTTCCTCTTTCTGTTTCTCTGTTTCTTTATCAATTATATCTTGTTCAATTTTGGCATACGTATTGACTATTTGGCCAACATTTTGAAGAACCAATCTTTTCTTTTGCAAACTCTCAGAGTATTCCTCTCGACCTTTTTGAAGCAAGTCGATAAAGTTTTCTCCTCCCAAAATACCAGCTCCTTTCGAACTTCTTCGACGGTAAAATAAAAGGTACGCAGAATTAGCTACGACTTCTTGAGGATTATTAATTTCAGTGACTCGACTATCATTAAAATAATACCATTTATCATCTCTGAAATTCTTTACCGAGGCAGTGTAATGACCACCTCCTAACCCACCATAATGATTATCAACGGCAATCAAGTCGTATAAACAATCTTCAGGTGTCAAATCAGTATTGGCAACATACGAACTTATATCTAAACCTTCAATTGGGAAATCAACCAAAACATCAATCTTATCACTAAATGCACGAGCACTATGAAATCTTTTCAAATGAATAGTGAGGATATCACCCGTTGACCAAAGTTGGATTGTCTTTGTGGCACGTTTATGTTCAGTACAACGTGGACAATACCATAAATCATGTTCACCTAAAATTTCAGGGGTACTGAAACTCTTGAGACAATCAGATAATGTAATTTTAGCTTTTCTTTGTCTTTCAAAATGAGCTCTATTTTTCTCCAATTCTGGATTCGGTAAATTCGATATGTTTTCCCATGCTTGTAATTCTTTATCACCAAAGCATTTTTGATAAATTTCCTTATCCCAATCACATAACAAAACTGTGTCCTTCGATATCAATGTTGTACCAGAATTCAAGTCTGCTGATGAACTTTCAAAGTTACTTTCCATAGGTGAGTTTACATTCGAAGGTTTTGTTGATTCGGAATATGTAGATGGTGGAGGCAACGGTAAGTTTGATGTTGAATCAAACAAACTTCCCAAATTAGCTTCACTTTCTGTTTCTTCATCGGATGACGGGATGTGAACTCCAGTATTATTTCTAACAGGTAATGGTGGAGGTACCGTTTCAGCAGCAGCAGGTACAGTTGATTGTTGCTTGAGAGTATCCTCTTTATTTATTAATACAAATCCATCTTGTTCTTCCAGTGCTCTACTACTATTTTCTGAACCCGATGATCTCGCTTCTTCTTGCTCTGCCAAATTTTGGTTCACTTCCTCCACCAATTGGTCCATCTCATCATCCATCTTTTTATAATCAGGATAAAAATAATAGTTGCGTTTTGATTCTGATAATTGGTCCGATAAAGGTTTGAAATCGCTAAAAGTAGGTTTGTGTGTAGGAACATTAATAACTCTCTCTGTTTGTTTGAATTTGGTTGTTTGGTCATGATTGTACCTGCTACGAAGGTTAGAATTCAATTTAGGGCTATAGTCATGAACATACATGATTTTGAACCCAAAATTAGCTCCAAGGTATGGGTTAGCCAAAGACACTTCACTATCATAGCCTTCATCGTTGTCAGCATCCTCATCGTCGTCGTTGTCGCTAGTATTATTGTTGTTTTTTTCACAATCGGAGGTTTCTAATGGCTGTGACAATGCAGGGAAATCCAGTTTTTTGTAAAATACTTTTTCAACGTAATCTTCATTACTCCTTTTTATTTTTTCATATTCATCAACCAAATCAATTTTACTCAATAAAGAAACTGTTTCTAATAATTTCTTTCTAATAAAACCAAAACTATTGACATCGACTTCTTTATTCATCACCACAAATAATGGGATTCCAAAAAAATTAACCATTTGATATGAACTATCAGCATCTTCAACGGCATTGAACACTGGCACAATGATGTCAACGGCAGGGTTATGTGGAACAATGTACACTATAACATCATCTGTATCTCTGATAATATCACTGATAGGTAAAAACTTGTTCTTGGTGTAATCTAATTGGAAGTCACTATAGATTGCATTTTGAAAAATCTCATAAGCAAACAACTCAGTAGATGGAACATTCAAGAAATTACTCAAATAGCTAAGTAAATCATCGAAATTGGATGTTTTATTCAACTCAACTTCCAACTTCATTATCCTTTCCGGTATAACGCCTTGATTGGACAAATCAACAATTGTAAATGTGTGATACCATTTCTTACTGATGGGTAAAGGTAAAGTTAAATCATTAAAGGGATCAAAAGTTATGGATTTCTTACCACAATCAGGACAGATTAATGTAGATTGATACAACCCAGTAAATAAATCAATTATCACCGAGTCGTTTCTTGCCTTATGTTGATTCCAGCAAGTATTGGCAAGTTTGGTGATGGCTTGGGGGTCATCAATTTCGTCATCTTTCAATTCGGGCTTTTCACAATATGGTTTTTGGTGAATTCTATTCAAATCCTCATGAAGAGCATCTAATAGCCAACTCAACAACTCTTGAGAATCTTGTTGAAGATACCCAGAAAACATCGAGGAATATCTCCCAATAGTTGATTTGAATTCTCGAGGAGATATACTAGAACTATTTTTCACGTGATCAAATGCTTGTTTTAAAAGTGAACCAAATGCATTGGCAACATCTCCATGATATCCCAAGGGGTTGTCAAAATTCAATTCTTTTTTATAAATGTTGTAAAAAAAATAATAGTTGATTTCAGGAACGTGTAATAAACATTGTAAAGCCGAGTTCATATAACATGTGTTCCCCATGTTTGATAATCCAAGGTGTCCACCACCCTGTGATACTTCTTCATATGCGTTAGAATGAGATAAAATAAATTGATCAATAGGAAATTCTGTTTGATGTTTTTCTTTTGCTTCTACCATTATATTATAGGAACTGGCCACAATACCGTGATCTTTCAAAGCATCCTCAAGCATATTTGGTGAAACCAAAGTTTTTTTGGAGATATCAAACATAAAAGTTTGTATTGAAATCAAATACTGTAAGCCTTTATCTTGTGGGACAATAAACCAAATCCTAAAATCTTTCGTCGATTTTCGTGGTGCTTTAAGAACATTATAACGTATAACATCCATTAATCTATGAAAAGTGCTTGTTTTGGAAAGCAATACTGGTATTGGTGAATCGTGATGACCATGGTGATGATGATTGTGGTTGCTTCCATTATGACGGTGTCGCAAGTATGTTGGTTGCGTCTTTTTACCTAATTGATGAACCCAAAATAATGGCGGGAATCTTTCAATCTGTTTTTCTTTGGTGTCTGGATTAATAATGATAGCTCTAATAATTGGTTGGCCCAATATTCCAAACCATTCACCCAAATGTTGAAATACTTCTGGCGATACATGACAAAAAGTGACTGGTTCTTCATTCTCGGGATATAAATTACCTTGTTCATTAAGTAATGAGTGGAAATCAATAGGACCAAGTTGATCTTTCAAATCACTAAAATTATCGATTGGTAAATTCAAAAATTCATGTAAGAAATTTTGAGGGATGATGTAACGTTCTGTTCCTTCTTCAAAATGATCATTGTGTAATAAATCATTGATTAATTGACGTTTGGATGCAAGGTTGTCATTTGAGTCATCTCCTGTTTGTTCATTGGATTCATCTTGACGGAGTTCATTATCGACATTTGTTGTACGTTCTGAATCTGTTGCTTCAATTTCATTTGTAGTCACAATTTCCTTTGCATCAGAAGGTATCTCGGATCGATCTTCTATATTGTCAGACATGACACAATTATGGGAACAAACAAAAATAAAAAGATAAAATCAAATATCAGTGGTTTATAGAATAATTCAATTAATTATTGTTATAATTATTAGTATTTAGAGCTGAATATGAAGTTGTAAATTCAAGGATTGTAATTTCAATTTTGTTGTTAAAAAAACTAAAAAAAAAAAGCTTGAATCTTAATTTTGATGTTTTTTTTTTCTTTGTCTCTTCTCTGTTGTAAAAAAGAGAGAGAGAACTCAATTTTTTTTTTTGGCAGCACGTCGACAAGCAAACAAATAAACTGGGGGTGGCAGAGGGAGGCAGAAAGAGAAAACAAAGGCGTTGTTAATTCAAACAGAGATCAAGAAATTACAGAAAGGATAAGTAATATAACGCGTGTTTCTAGCAAAAGAATCAGCAAATCTATCAATTCAAGCAATTTTTAGGCTTCTATTAACATTTAATATAAGGATTTTACAATATCTGGAAAAGATTCTTCTTATTGTTGTTGTCGTTGCTTTTTTTTCTTTTCGGACAACAATCTTTTATAGAATTGAATACACTATTGCTAATAGACGTGTGGCTATTGCAAATTTTAAAATAGTGACATTTGCCACCAAAGGAATTAACTATGCTAAGCGAGAAGGACCTGTCAATGAACCAATAAATGAATGCAATCATGTAAATACACACATACATATTAACTTATTTGATCTATATCTGTTGACCTTGTTCTCTACTCCTTTGTTTACTTATTTCAATTGCATTTTTCAACATTTCTAATGTAATTTCACTTTCTGGATCACCGTTAACCAAACTTATTTTGTTAATACTATCATTATTTGTTATAATTGATAAACGAGACAACACTGAACTTTCCTCAGCCTCACCTTCTAAATCAGCCAATAATATTGTATTACCTTCATGTGATATAACCCCAAAATTACTAGCAATTGTCCCACTTTTTATATTTAAATCGATTTTTTCGTATAAAGATTTATTCAAATCAATGTTTATACTTGCTTTATTGGTATCAACCAACCCTCTAGTATTCGATCTTCGTGATTTCATGGCAACTTTAGTAGTGAAACTTTCTGATACATAACATCTAGGTAATTTCAACGATTTCAATGCTTCAAGCATCGATAAATAACACAAGTCAAACAATGAACTCGTCGATGTACTCTTAGAATATACTTTTATATTTGACAACAATACAAATGAGTATGATTTGTGATGATGACTTGTAAGATTGATGTATTCCCATTGTCCAGGATTTAAATCTGGGTAATATATGGTGGAGTTGGTTTGAGAAGTCGTCGTCGTCTGGTCATCTTTGATAGAAATCCCTAAGTTATTAATTTTTAAACTTGTAGAGGGAATTATTTTGTTATGATATAAAGTTTCAAATAAATCTTGTGATAATATCATTTCTTCATCTGTGGGTGCTCCCAATCTTCCACGTAATATCTCCACACAGGGGTAAACAGTGGCATATTCAGATTCATTGCTATTGAAATTTTCAACAACTCCCAATGTAATGGTGTTTATAATAGTAGTTGAACCGCTTTTAACGACTGATGATGAAAATACATTGTCATTATTGTCTTGGAATTGAGTACTGTTAGATACTTCGACTGGTTTGAATTCAGTGAAATTACGTAAATTAGGTCTGACTCCTAATGCTAAATGTCTTTGTAATGATACATCAGGTGCAATTCTTGCCAATACTTCTGGTGAAAATGTAACTTGTTTCAATTCAGCCATGCTAGATGTTTGGTTTTTGGAGTTTGGTGATTGTTTGTATTTTAATGTTTGATGCTCATCACCGAAACGCATTAAACAGGTTGGAAAAAAAAAATCGAGACCATAAATGTCATCCGGGTAAATAAATTATTTGTACTGTATATAAAAAGTCACGCTTAACTCACGTGCGTCGGAACTTTCCGGAAAAGTGTTCCCTAATTTAAAAGTTTATTAAGCAATAGTTGATTTCATTTTCGTTTATTTTTGGGGCCAAAATATTTACCAATTTTTTACAAGAAAAAAAAGTGCTCAAGGATTTAATCAAAATCATATGGGACAAATTGAATTTCTTGTTAATACCGGAATCAATTTTACAAAAGTCACATGATGGTCAAACCAATACACTCATTTTATTAGTACAATAATATTATTTAATGATTGTAGTTTACTTTCAATGGCAGGGCAAACTATACTTGGTTTTCAGGCCACAAGTTGTTTGTCTCCTTTTCAATATTTAATGAACATCTCCAACGTGGTTTTCTCAGCGTCATTCAATTTAATGATTTGTTCTTATCTACGGAAGTTTATCTTAAACGTATAACGGGAAAATTATACCAAAATAGTAAACTAAATCTTAGTAGTAGTAGTAGTGTAGGAATGGCTAATTAATTTACAAAGGGCCGAAAAATATAATATGCCCCTCTCTCTCTGAGTCTATCTATCTTATTATTCCTTCTATCCAGATCGCCGTTATAGGAGAAAGTAAAAAAATAAAATAAAATTGATCACCACATTACGTAATTTATGAAATCAGACAATAATGTTTTCTTATTTCTATTGGTTGCAGGTGCAGCGATAAGAAAAATGAGTCAAGTAACAGCCAGAACAATAGAAACAATCAAAGCTTTATTGAAGTATATAGTTTCTTTTCTGGTTTACAAAACAAAAAGTATTGAAATGGTTTACAAGATAGTGTATATATAGTCCCAACTCATAGTGTAAGGGAAAGTAAGGAAAATCTATGGATTGCTATAAATTGGGGTTGGTTGGTGGGTGAGAAACGTTGATTATAGTAATGCTCCTCCTAGATAGTTATGTGTGAGTCCTTATAAATTGATGAGATCTGATTGGCTTCTGATAAAGTTTTTTGTTAGAGGCAGCAGCATCAGGAGAAAAAAAATATATAGTTTTTTAAGATTGCGTAAGTTGAAAAGGCTGAGGAGGTGCTACCAATAGTATTTAATTATAGTCCACAAAAGTGGGGAATATATAAATATTGTTGTGTGATGGCCCACGCGAGACTCAATTCATATTGTGTCATTTTAGATTGAACACGAAATTGATTCCAGAAAGAAAAACAAAAAAATTTCAGCAAATGGAATTCTCCGTAATAGTAATAACTAATAGTAATCTAACACCACTAAACTTGTATCCCTACCCCCATAAATCGTTATATACCTTACCTCCGTAATACTAGTAGTAGCAGTAGCAGTAGTCATAGTAACAATTGAAAATTTTTCTTCTCCTTTTTAATTATTAACTTATTTTGATTTGTCTCCCTTTTTATTCCCATTTTTGTGATATTTAATAAATTTTGATTTCAAATATATTCCAAAATTTCTTCACTGTGACTCCTCCTCCTCCTCCTTTTTACTTCTTTCTTATTTCATTCAAATTCAAAAAAAAATTTCCAATTTATTTATTTATTTCTTCTTTTCCCTTTTTCTTTTTCCTTTTTCTTGCTTCTTACTTCTTCTTCTTCTTTCAAATTCAATTTACTTTCTTGACCTCCAAGTTATCACATTAAAAGAATAGGCTAACTTATAATTATCAACTGGAGGGACAATTTCAATTCATTCCAATTACAATTTTATATTATTCAAGTGTCTTAGTTTATCTTATAGAGGAATTTTTTATTTTTTTAGAATTTTCATACAGAGATACAAGAAAACTAGTCGGTCTATAATTCATTCCATAGTTCAAAGTACCATTCTTGTGACTATTTTTTTCTATTTAAAGTATATTATATTATATTTATTTCTACAACTGTATAAAACACCACCCCATACCATACGTTAATCTACTTTAGTTTTTTTTTTAAAGAAAAAGAAATACAATGAGTCCTAGTGCATCTTATTTACCCCAAGAGGAGTTTAGTACTACTAATGTTTACGATTATGACGAAGTTCCAGAAAACAAATCATGGGCTTCTTCTTTGCCAGTGGCTAAAGGTTTATATAACCCGGAATTAGAAAAAGATGCTTGTGGGGTTGGTTTCACTTGTCATTTAAAAGGTGTTCCATCTCATAAAATAGTGTCAGATGCCAAAAGTTTATTATGTAACATGACCCATAGAGGTGGGGAATTGAATCCACAAGATGGTGATGGTGCTGGTTTGTTGAGTTCCATTCCTCATAAATTCTTGAAAAGAGAATTCCAATACTACTGTAATGTTGAATTACCAGCTAAGGGACAATACGGTGTTGGTAATGTTTTTTTCAAAAAAGATGACGCTGTATTTGAAAAATCAAAGAAAACATTTGAAAGCATTGCTGATTCTTTAGGTTTAAAAGTTTTGGGTTGGAGAGAAGTGCCTCATGACTCTTCAATTTTGGGTGCTGCCGCATTATCAAGAGAACCATACATATTGCAGCCAGCCGTTGTTTATAAAGAAATATGGGGTCAAAAAGTTTCAGATGACGAATTTGATTCCAAATACAGAAAAGATTTTGAAAAAAGGTTGTTTATTTTAAGAAAACAAGCTTCTCACACTATTGGATTACACAATTGGTTCTACATTTGTTCACTTTCCAATAAAACTATTGTCTACAAAGGTCAATTGGCGCCTAAACAAGTTTATTCATACTATCATGATTTAGTAAATGCTGAATATGAATCCCATTTTGCTTTAGTCCATTCCCGTTTCTCCACCAACACTTTCCCATCTTGGGATAGAGCCCAACCATTAAGATTGGCAGCACACAATGGTGAAATTAACACTTTGAGAGGTAACAAGAATTGGATGAGAGCCAAAGAAGGGGTTATGAAATCTAAATTGTTTGGTGATGAAATGGATAAATTATTCCCCATCATTGAAGAAGGTGGATCTGATTCTGCTGCATTCGATAATGTTTTGGAATTATTGGTCATCAATGGCGTTGTTTCTTTACCAGAAGCTGTTATGATGATGATTCCAGAAGCATGGCAAAATGACGAAAATATCGATCCAAAGAAAAAGGCATTTTACGAATGGGCTGCTTGTTTGATGGAACCATGGGATGGTCCAGCTTTGTTCACTTTTGCCGATGATAGATACTGTGGTGCTAATTTAGATCGTAATGGGTTGAGACCATGCCGTTACTATGTCATTGATGATGATCGTATGATTTGTGCTTCAGAAGTTGGTGTTATTGAAATTCAACCAGAAAAAGTCATACAAAAAGGTAGATTACAACCAGGTAGAATGTTGTTAGTCGATACTAAAGAAGGTCGTATTGTTGATGACCGTGAATTGAAAAGTAAAGTTGCTTCAAGATATGACTTCAAATCTTGGGTCTTGGCTAATATGATTAGTTTGCAAGATTTAAATGAAAAATTGGCTTCGAGAAAAATCGATATTAACGCTAAACCAATTGATGTAAATGTCAATGTACAATCTGATCCAAGATTGATCGCTGCTGGGTATTCTCATGAACAAATCTTGTTTGTTTTGGCCCCAATGGCTGAAGGTAACGAAGCATTGGGTTCTATGGGTAACGATAATGCATTGGCCTGTATTTCTGAACAACCTAAATTGTTATACGAATATTTCCGTCAATTATTTGCTCAAGTCACAAATCCACCAATTGATCCAATTAGAGAAAAAATTGTCATGTCTTTGGAATGTTATGTTGGTCCTCAAGGTAACTTGTTAGAAATGAAACCAGACCAATTAAATAGGTTGTTATTGAAATCACCTATTTTGACCAGTTCAGAATTATTAGCCATTAAAAACATTCAAACAGTTTATCCATCTTGGTCAGTCGCCAATATTGATATTACTTTTGAAAAATCTGAAGGTATCCAAGGATACATTAACACCATCGATAGAATTTGCCAAGCTGCATCTCAAGCTATTGCTGATGATAATCAAATCATTATTTTGAGTGATGTTGCTACTTCTGCTGAAAGATTACCAATTTCTGCTTTAATTGCTGTTGGTGCTGTTCATCATCATTTGGTCAGACAAAAGCAACGTTCCAAAGTTGCACTTATTATTGAAACACAAGAAGCCAAAGAAGTCCACCACGCATGTTGTTTGGTTGGGTATGGTGCTGATGCTATTAACCCATATTTGGCAATGGAAACTTTGGTTAGAATGAAACATCAAGGTTTATTGAAAAATGAAAGCTTAACTGAAGAGAAAATCATTCAAAATTATAAAGGGTCCATCGATGCTGGTATTTTGAAAGTTATGTCGAAAATGGGTATTTCCACTTTGGCTTCATACAAGGGGGCTCAAATTTTTGAAGCTCTTGGTATTGATAACTCAGTCATTGATAGATGTTTTGCTGGTACTGCATCTAGAATCAAAGGTGTCACGTTTGAATACATTGCTCAAGATGCCTTTACATTACACGAAAGAGGGTATCCTACTAGAGACACTATCAAACCAATTGGATTACCTGAAACTGGTGAATATCACTGGAGAGATGGTGGTGACGCACACATTAACGATCCAGCTGCCATTGCCTCATTACAGGATGCTGTTCGTAACAAGAATGAAAGAGCTTATGAGGCTTATGCCAAAAAGGAAAATGAAGCTGTTCGTAACTGTACTTTGCGTGGGTTGTTAGATTTTGAATTTGAATCTTCCACTGAAGTTCCAATTGATCAAGTTGAGCCATGGACAGAAATTGTCCGTCGTTTCTTCACTGGTGCCATGTCTTATGGTTCTATTTCCATGGAATCACATTCTACTTTAGCTGTTGCCATGAACAGATTGGGTGGTAAATCCAACACTGGTGAAGGTGGTGAAGATGCCGCCAGATCCCAAGTTCTTGAAAATGGTGATACCATGAGATCCGCTATTAAACAAGTTGCTTCAGGTAGATTTGGGGTCACTTCTTATTACTTGGCCGATGCCGATGAATTACAAATCAAGATGGCACAAGGTGCTAAACCTGGTGAAGGGGGTGAGTTGCCAGGACACAAAGTATCTGCTGAAATTGGTAAGACCAGACATTCTACTCCAGGTGTGGGATTGATTTCTCCACCACCTCATCATGATATTTATTCGATTGAAGATTTGAAACAATTATTGTATGATTTGAAATGTGCCAATCCAAGAGCTAGAACTTCAGTCAAATTAGTTTCTGAAGTTGGTGTTGGTATTGTTGCTGCCGGTGTTGCCAAAGCTGGATCGGAAAACATTTTAGTTTCTGGTGGCGATGGTGGTACTGGTGCTGCCAAATTGACTTCCATCAAATATGCTGGTTTGCCATGGGAATTAGGTTTAGCCGAATCTCATCAAACTTTGGTTTTGAATGATTTGAGAGGGAGAGTCATTTTGCAAACCGATGGACAAATTAGAACTGGTAGAGACATTGCCATTGCTTGTTTGTTGGGTGCTGAAGAATGGGGGTTTGCCACTTCTCCATTAATTGCCATGGGATGTATTTACATGAGAAAATGTCATTTGGGTACTTGTCCAGTGGGTATTGCCACCCAGGATCCAGAATTAAGAAAGAAATTCGAAGGTACACCAGAACATGTCATCAATTTCTTTTACTATTTGGCTAATGATTTAAGAAAATTCATGGCTAAATTAGGGTTCAGAACTATTAATGAGATGGTTGGTAGAACCGAAAAATTAAAAGTTAGAGACGATTTGAGAAATACCAAGAATGCCAATATCGATTTGTCACCAATTTTAACTCCTGCTCACACTATCAGACCTGGTGTTGCCACTCATTGTGTTAGAAAACAGGATCACAAATTGCATATTAGAGTTGATAATAAATTGATTGATGAATCAGAATTGACTTTGGCTAAAGGTTTACCAGTTACTATCGATTGTGAAGTTGTCAACACTGACCGTTCTTTGGGTACTACATTGTCGTACCGTGTTTCCAAGACTTTTGGTGAACAAGGTTTGCCACATGACACTATCCATGTTAATGTTACTGGTTCTGCTGGTCAATCATTTGGTGCCTTCTTGGCATCTGGTGTCACTTTAGAATTAGAGGGTGATGCCAATGATTATATCGGGAAAGGGTTGTCTGGTGGTAGAATAATTGTTTACCCACCAAGAGAATCCCAGTTTAAAGCTGAAGATCAAATCATTGCTGGTAACACCGCATTCTTTGGAGCCACTTCTGGTTCTGCTTTTATCAGAGGTATTGCCGCAGAAAGATTCGCTGTTAGAAACTCTGGTGCTATTATTGTTACTGAAGGTACTGGTGATCATGGTTGTGAATATATGTCTGGTGGTAGAGTTGTTGTTTTAGGTGCCACTGGTAGAAATTTCGCTTCTGGTATGTGTGGTGGTATTGCTTATGTTTTGGATATGGCACAAGATTTCTCTGAAAAAGTCAATAGAGCTCAAGTTGAATTATCTCAAGTTACTGAAACAGAAGAAATTGCATTCTTGAGAAACTTGATTGAAGATCATCGTCATTACACTGGGTCCGAAGTAGCTGATAACATTTTAAATGATTTCAACAGATACTTGCCTAGATTTGTTAAAGTTTTACCAAACGACTACAAAAAGGTATTGGAAAAGGAAAAGAAATTAGCTGAAGAAGCTAAAAAGAAAGAATTGAGTAGTTTCTTGAAATCCATCAAAGAAGACCCAGAATCAGATGTCACCAACGGAGAAGCTTACAAG
The DNA here is from genome assembly GCF_000182965.3 of Candida albicans SC5314. Lineage (NCBI taxonomy): Eukaryota > Fungi > Ascomycota > Pichiomycetes > Serinales > Debaryomycetaceae > Candida > Candida albicans. Next base: position 1,402,928 of record NC_032089.1, read on the forward strand.
ATCAAGAAGGGGCACGTTCATCATCCAAACAAGGGCAAGAATGAACCAAAAGTTGCTGATGTTGAAGACACCATTTTCAATACTGAGTTTGAAAAGAAAGCTCCAGTTAAATTGGATAAACTCAGGGGGTTCATGAAATACAAACGTAGAAATGAAAAATACAGAGACGCCAAGGCAAGAACCAAAGATTGGAATGAAATGACATCCAGATTAACTAAAGAGGAATTGAAATATGAAACCGCTAGATGTATGGATTGTGGTGTTCCATTCTGTACTTCAGATACTGGTTGTCCTATTTCCAATGTTATTCCTAAATGGAATGAATTGGTTTTCAATGATAGATGGTATGATGCCTTACAAAGATTAATGATGACCAACAATTTCCCAGAGTTTACTGGTAGAATTTGTCCAGCTCCATGTAATGGTGCTTGTGTCTTGGGTATCAATGAAGATCCAGTCAACATTAAATCTGTTGAATGTGCCATTATTGACCATGGTTTTGAACAAGGTTGGATCAAGCCAACACCACCAGCTCATAGAACTGGCAAGACAGTTGCTGTTATTGGTTCTGGTCCTGCAGGTTTAGCTGCTGCTGATCAATTGAACAAGGCTGGTCATTTGGTTACTGTCTATGAAAGAAGTGACAGACCAGGTGGTTTATTGATGTATGGTATTCCAAACATGAAGTTAGACAAAGGTATCGTCAAGAGAAGAACCGATTTATTGGCAGCTGAAGGTATTGAATTCATTTGTAACACCACTGTTGGTGAAGATATTACTGTTTCTGAATTGAAATCACAATTTGATGCTGTTGTTTTCGCTGTTGGATCTACTATTCCAAGAGATTTGAGAATTCCAGGTAGAGAATTGAAGAACATTAATTTTGCTATGCAATTATTGCATTCTAACACCAAGGCCTTGTTGGATGATCAATTGGAAGATATTAGAAAGAACTTGGCTGGCAAGAATGTTGTTGTTATTGGTGGTGGTGATACTGGTAATGATTGTTTGGGTACATCTACTAGACATGGTGCCAAATCAGTGACTAACTTTGAATTGTTGCCAAATCCACCAAATGCCAGACCAAAGGATAATCCATGGCCACAATGGCCAAGAATTTTCAGAGTTGACTATGGTCATACTGAAGTTGCCACTCATTATGGTAAAGACCCAAGAGAATACTCCATTTTATCTAAAGAGTTTGTTGGTGATGAAGAAGGTAACGTTAAAGGAATCAAAACCGTTAGAGTTGAATGGAAACGTTCTGATTCGGGAGCCTGGCAAATGGCTGAAGTTCCAGGTAGTGAAGAATTCTTCCCAGCTGAAGTTGTTTTGTTATCTATGGGATTCCTTGGACCTGAGGCTGACAATTTGGAAGTTCAAAAGACCAAGAGAGGTACTATTACTACTGTTGATCCAAATGTATACAAAGTTGACAAAGACGATAATGTTTTTGCTGCTGGTGATTGTAGAAGAGGTCAATCATTAGTTGTTTGGGGTATTCAAGAAGGTAGACAATGTGCTAGAGAAGTTGATGAATATTTGATGGGATCTACTAGATTGCCAGGTAATGGTTCCGTTGAACAAAGAAACTATAAATTATTAGAGGAATTAGCCGAAAAGGTTTAAAATTTGAAAATTGCTAGAATATAATGATTTAGCTTTTGTATGTTTTATTTTTATTTATATATTAATGTGTTTGTGTTTTTATTATTCCATATAAATTGTATAAAATAAATGAATTGAAAATTTGTATTAGTTCAAAGGAAACCATATTATGTGTGTGGTCAACAATTTGTTCACCCGAACAAAAAAAAGAATCAAATCTTGATACAATAGATGATTCTTGCAACCCAAATAGATCTGACAAAGTTATTGCATACCACTCATGTCGAAACAAACAACCCATATACATAAGTTAATTGCTGATTATCTTAAGGAGAACAACTACTTAGAGACTTTAAAACAATTTGAAAATGAACATGGAAATCCTATCCCTGCCACTAAATTGTTAGATGAATCATTATCAGATATAATCAATGATCGAATTCAATACAACACTCTTTTGGACGATAATAAGACAAATGAAGGAGTCATTAATGTAAATGATGAGTTAGCACCGGAATTAAAAGTGATTATCACTCAACAGTTTTCAAATTGGATCACACCATTTCCTCATCAGCCTAGTAAATTGATTGATATTGATGGGTTAGTGATCAGTTCTTGCCATGATAAGAAAAATGAGTTGATATATTTGAGTAGCAATGATTGTAAAGTCTATGTTATTAAACAGAAACAAATTATTCACACTTTGAAAATGCCAGTGGTTATTAAAAAGATATTGACTATTGGTAATAGCGATAAAATGGTGTTAGTGGGAATGAATGGAATTTTATATTTAAGAGAAAGAGGTACACTAGAAGAAATTGATCAATTCCAAGCACACAAAAGGTTAATTGTTGATGCCAAATCTATCACTTTTCAAAATCGCAACTACTTGATTACATTAGGCTGGGATTTCCATCTTCGATTGATTTTGCTAAATGAAAACAATACTGATCAAAATGAGGTTCAGAGATTTGAAATATTATCTGAATTGAAATTAAAACAACAGGGGTCATGCTTAGACGTGACAGTGTATCAAGATCAATTGGTGATTATATTAGGTAAAACAGAAAACACATTATTGGATGTTATCACAATGAGTGGAAAAGATTCCCGTGAGTTGACATTAGTTCATAAGATTTCCCTCAATGACGCTGAATTCACCGCAGCAGGATTTTCACCAAGGTGTTTAATGATTGAAAACTCCGGACATGTACCATTAATTGCCGTGGGCACGTCCCACGAACCATATATGCGTTTAATTATTGTTCCCTTGCAAGATCTTGCCAATGAACCTTCCATCAAAAGAAATCAAATCATAAAGAATTTGAATACCATGTCTCCCCAAGACAGATACTCGCAACCCATAATAGCATGGAGACTACAAAAATCGGATAATAACAAAGCAAGTGGAGTATGGGTGATGGGTGATGATGGGACAATTAGAGGTATTGATATAGTTGAAGATCAAGTTATAGTTGAGCTCAAAGACGGTCACCAAGGTAAAATAAAAGATTTTATTACTTTTATTGACGAGGATTCAGTGGAGAAGTTGATAACAAGTGGTATAGATAGGGAGATAGTAACGTGGAGATGAAAGCTTCACAATAGGTTGGAGTTTAGTGTTGTGTCACGTGATGATAGTGTAGTAGTATGATAGCAACAAAATAAACTATATCAGAGATAAAGTGATAGAGATGAGATGAAATGAAATGAGCAATAGGTTACGTCTGTGTGTGTGAGTGAGGGGCACACTAAAGAGGAGAAGAAACTTTAACAATATTTAGCGGATAAAGAAAGAAAGAAAAAATGTAAGGCTTGTGGAGTTAAGACTTTAAAATATAATAGGAAAAAATAAAAAAAGTTGAACCTCGGGTAAATCGATGCCACAACCTGAGAGAAAATCTTCACACACAATAGAAAATTCAAGCAACACAAAAACAATATCACAATGACATTTCATAGATTATTTGGTTTTGGTTTGGTTCCCTTTTGCAATAAATCGAATTTTTTCATATTCATTTTTGATGCACCTAAACTTTTGAACTCAACAAGTTTATATTCTGTGATTCAATCTTTCATGTCCTGTTCCTGATATATTTCTTTTTCTTTTATAATCACCCAAGTGTTGCTCGTAGATCAACATTTAATGTTTTAAAATCTTGCCAAATATCAAATGGGAAACATATTATTCAAACAACCAATTTAATTATAAAATAAACGTTTTTCAGTAATTTCCCCAACTTTTTTTTTCTTTTTTCTTTGCTTTCTCTTTATTTTGGTTGTTTTTGCTCTGTATCAGCTTTTCCCGCATTATCAACAAATTCACTTTGACGCAACTGATCCAAATTTAGTACCGACGGGTATTTAACTCCAGACTCACCCACCCACAAATTGGATTTTCTTAAATTTTTTTTTTTAACCTTTCGGTATACCTTTTCTTTCTTTCTAACTTGATTTTTATTTCCTTCAAAGATCAAGAACTATAAATATTATCATATTTGTCATTTAATTTTATTGTATCGAAAAAAGCAAGAGTTTAGATTTCATCTTTTTATCTTTTGTTTTTAATTCATTTCATTATATTTATTAAATATTATAGATTATCACAACCTATCATAGGCTGAATTTTGTTTTTTTTGAATCACTTGATTGCATTAGTTTAATTATTCTTCGAATTTTTTTTTTTTTTTTTTGCCCCACATCATATTATTTACCCACTAAATGTCACTTTCACCAATAGAAAAAGCAGCCTCTGGGGCTTTGGCATCAGCTATTGCCAATACATTGGTTTATCCATTAGATTTGAGTAAAGTTTTAATTCAAACTCAAGTCAAGAAAAACAAACCCAAAAGTGGTTCTAATGGGATCCCTACCCCGCCTTCGGAATCGGATTTAGAAGATTCTGTTTATAAACAAAAAGTGGATGAAGATAACGGATTAAAATATAAAAACACCATTGATGTTTTAACTCAGATTTATAAAAAGAAGGGGATCTTGGGATGGTATCATGGATTGTTTTCTACCGTTGTTGGTACTGCCGCACAAAACTTTTCCTACTTTTACTGGTACACTATAGTCAAAAGAGTGTATGCCAACTTATACAAACACATACCTAACCATAAACCAGGAACTTTTACCGAGTTATTCCTTGGTGCCTTGGCTGCTGCAATTTCTCAATGTTTCACTATGCCAATTGGGGTAATAACCACCCAACAACAAACCGATAAGAGTCATAAAAACTTGTTTCAATTGATTCAAGATATTTTGGATCAAGATGGTATTAGCGGGTTATGGAGAGGATTGAGGGTCTCTATGGTCTTATGTATCAACCCATCAATCACCTATGGGTCCTACGAACGTTTGAAACAAGTACTTTACGGTGACAAACAATTTTTAAAACCACTCGAGTCATTTTCCTTGGGTGTTTTGGCTAAATCATTAGCCACCATTGCCACTCAGCCATTAATTGTTTCAAAGGCAATGATCCAAAAGAAATCATCGCCTAAGAAGAACAATAAGGCAACAGATAAAAACACAGAAGAAGATGATGAAGAGGATATTAAATTTGATCATTTCACCGATGCCTTAGCATACTTGTGGCGTACCGAAAAGTTCCGTGGATTATACAAAGGTATTGCTCCACAATTATTGAAAGGGGTGTTTGTTCAAGGTTTGTTATTTACATTTAAGGATCAATTAGACATATTATTTTTGTTTTTGTTGTCCTTGATTAAGAATAGATCTGTTCTCAAGAAATAATTGATCCCATCCTAGGTGATAAATAATCATAAATGAAAATCAAAAAAAAAAAAATTCAAAGGGGTGTAGAATGCGATAATGAAAGAAAAGACTAAAAGTAGACCTTTTGTTGTTTTTTTTGTTGTTGTTATTATTATTATTAGTATAGTTCTGAATAGGTTTCAATATAAACAAGTCTTAGATTGGACCGAAAGAGTATTGCGTAATCGTTATCAATGTTTGGATTGTTGCAACGCTGGGTTGTGTGTATATGCGAGAAATGAGTAATTGTTTAAAAATAATCGATGCAGCAGTCTGCCACTAAATAAATAAAATGTCATATTGACATGATAAGGATTTATCAATACTGTTAGGTCTATAGCCCTAACTTTAATCATTTACACGTGATACAAAAAAGTTGTTTGATCCCGCACGACTATGAGTACGCACTCACTAATTATAGCCTGAAAAAAAAAATTTCCACATAGTAAGGGGATTTTGTATGGTGGTGCGCTCGCCTAAGACGTCTGCATACATTTTCTAAAGTCACACTGATATAGGGATGTTGTGGTAGTGATTGTGTGTTCCCACCAAATAACTTTGCGGACACTCTCATATACTCAATTTTTTTCTTACAAAAATTTTTTTTCTTCTACTTTTTTCAAGAATTCTTCTTTTACAATTCAACAACATCAATCATGGGTAAAGGTAAACCAAGAGGGCTTAACTCTGCTAGAAAATTAAGAGTTCACAGAAGAAACAACAGATGGGCTGATCAAGCTTATAAAGCTAGATTATTAGGTACCGCTTTCAAATCTTCTCCATTTGGTGGTTCATCTCACGCCAAAGGTATCGTTTTGGAAAAAATTGGTATTGAATCTAAACAACCAAACTCTGCTATCAGAAAATGTGTCAGAGTCCAATTAATCAAAAACGGTAAGAAAGTCACTGCTTTCGTTCCAAACGATGGTTGTTTGAACTTTGTTGACGAAAATGACGAAGTCTTGTTGGCTGGTTTCGGTAGAAGAGGTAAAGCTAAGGGGGATATTCCAGGGGTTAGATTCAAGGTTGTTAAAGTTTCCGGTGTCTCTTTATTAGCTTTATGGAAAGAAAAGAAAGAAAAGCCAAGATCATAGATATATCCCATATATATATGTATGTGTTTTTATTCTTTGGGGGAGTTGTATAATAATAATGAAAATATAATACGATAAAGTTATAAAGGATTATCATTGATTGTGTTCTTTTTAAGAGAAAGACATATTTCAGAAGAAGGAAGTGTATAAATATATTTCAATACAATTGCACATTTTTACTATAGGAACAGTGAGTCTTTGCTTTTGCTATTTTTTACTTTGAAGCATTTGTAAAAACATTCCATTACTCTAGTCTATTTGGTTACAATAAATTATGACCAGTTATCTATTTTAGATATGTTTACATTTGTTTGCGATTATACAATCTTATTACATTGTTCAACTATACAAGGGAGCTTTACATTGCCAAATCTCTACCTTCAATCGATGGACCACCCTTTTTGGCTGCCTTTCTTTTCACAGACATTGACGTCAATTTCAGATTAATTCTCTTAAATCTTTCATCATTGCTTGCATGTCTAGATTGTTGTCTCATCAACAAACTCTTGTCAACTTGAGGAGCAATTTTATAAGCCGTAGTTCTTGTACTTGGAATAGCCGCCCTCTTCCTTCTTTCAGCATTTTCTTCATATAAGGTTTTAGCTTCTCTTTTTTTAACACCTCTTGACAATTTATTAGTAAACTTGTTTCTATTATATTCATGAAATTGAACAGTTCTGTCTTTGTATGAGTCAGATTTGTTCAAAATGGGTCTTGTCCAATCACCAATTAATCTATCGACAATTTTCTTCAACAGAGGTTCAGTTCTTTTAGAACGTTGGTAAAACACTAATACTTTTCCAATACCCGAGGCAACCAAGTGATCGGTCTTTATTGGCAACGTTTCCAATGCATGGATCAATTCTTTTTGTATTTGGTATGCTGGCATCGAAGCATCTGGTAATGGTTCCAACCATAATCTTACTGCTTCCAATAAATTATTATCTAAAATAGGTATGGCTAAATCTGCTCTTGCCAAAATATCGCTCACTTCTTTCAATAATTTCAATTTTTCAGTAGCAATTTGACCTTGAGAATTCTTTTCAACATCAGAATTGGCAGCTTTAATCATTTGATCCTTTAAATAATCAATTTTATCATCTTGCATTCTTTCAAGGTCATCTTCATCGGCCTTTCTTCTTCTTTTATTCGATGGTTTTATGGCAGCACTCATTCTTTCTTCCAATTCAAATCTCTTTCTTTGTTGTGGGTCCATACTAGAAATATCGATTTCATCGGTTTGTTGGTGTCCTGGTCGAGAGCCTAATGTCACATTACTGTTGTCATTAAAATCGTCTTGTTGGTATCCCTGTGGTCTGGAATCCCTAATCACTTTCTTACGCACAACTTCCCCTATTGCTTCCGCATCGGTGATTTTTTGGACCTTTATGGAATTAAGCACATTTTCGTCATTTTCATATGTGAGTTCTTCTGGTTGAGGTTCGTAGTGCTCTGATACTTGTTGTTCTGGTTCTGCTTGTTCAGACTCAGCAGCATTTGCTGATGAAGGATCAATCTCGTCATGAGACAAATTGGTATAATCTGCTAATGGGTCACTCATTTACTGTTTGATTTGTGGTATTACCAGGAATAATGATAGTTTTGTTTTGATGTATTGATTTTTTTTTTCGTCCTTGTCCTCTCTCGCCTCTTCATCAATTTTTAGCAAGTCAGTAATTTCCAGGCTAGGATCGATAATAAGTATATCTGTGTGACAAATCAATGCTTGAAAGTACACGGAGCAGTCTCAAGAATCATCAGATTTATACATTGCTAAGAGATTTAGCTAAAAGTTGAACTAATACATAAGCAGCAATAATTCTAGGTTTGGATTCTTTAAGTTCTTTTTTTGGCAAAATTCGTGCCAAATCTATTATCAAAACTTTGTAAAACACTGACCCACACTTTTGTCTCTCATTAAAAACCAATCCCGTTAATGATACAATCTCAGAGGCACTTGAAAACAACGCTCTTTTAGAGAAGACTTGCTTTCAGCTTATTCCTATCTGATTGCAATTCTTCTAGTACTATGGATTGTAACAGGTCGTGTAGATCCCACCAATACATTTAGGAACCTTGGTGTAAGTATTTTTTTTTTCGATTTTTTTTTCCTCGCTCACACAATATCCGCCACGAATTCAAATTCTCCTGTATCATTCAAAACGAAAACACTTTTGGGTTGCTCTTAAATTTTCAGCTGGGGTCCAACTTCGTCAACCAACACATACCCATACTCACGGAGAAACCAATGTCACAATACATCGGGAAGACAATTTCTCTTATTTCTAATAAGGGGCTTCGTTATGTTGGTCTTTTAGAGAACATCAATGCAGATGATGCAACCGTTGCTTTGAAGTCAGTGAGATTATTCGGTACTGAAGGTCGTATGGCAGCAATGGGTCAACCTAATTTGGAAGTTCCTCCTGGTGTTGATGTATATGACTATGTTGTGTTTAGAGGTTCAGACGTTAAAGACTTGTCTGTTTTGGATACTCCTATTGATGAAGTTAAACCAAACATTTATCGCCCTCCACAACAACAGCAACAACAGGGAGCAACCACTGGTCAATACTATTCTGGTCCTACATCTACATCTTCTCAGAATGGTACTCCTCAAACCCAAACTCAAGCTCCTGCCACAACATCAACAACAACTGCCTCTCAATCTTATGGGCAAACTAGTTCAAGTGCTCCAACTCAAGCTTCTCCAGCTCAAGCAGTACCAGCTCAACCAGTCCAAACTTCTGCCCCAGAAGCTTCCACTTCATGTCAACAGCCTACTAAAACTGTAAAAGAAGAACAGGCAACCAAGACTGTCGCTGATGATCAACCGGCTGATGCTCAACCAGGATCAGCTCCACAACCAACAGCCACTAACCCATCTTCCAATCAGCTGCAACAGCAACAACAGCAACCAAGAAAGGGATCAAAGGTGGAGATTCCAACCGAGGAATTTGATTTTGAACAAGCGAATGCCAAATTTTCCAAGGAATTAGAACAAGAACGTGAACTAGAACACGCTGGATATAACAAAAGCTCATCATTTTTTGATAATATCTCCTCATCAACTGATGAAAGAACAAATATGAGATGGCATGAAGAAAGAAATTTGAATATGGATACTTTTGGTGAAGCTTCATTGCAAAGAGGTAGAGGTAGAGGAAGAGGCAGAGGCGGAAGAGGTAATTGGAGAGGCAGAGGTAATTATCGTGGTAGAGGTGGTAACTGGAGAGGTGGTAATAGCAACCGAGGAAGAAACAGCGATTACAATACTAAACCAGAATGGGCGTAAAATCTGACCTCTAGAAGGGTAAGTTAAAGATTTTATACTACTTTACCACCTAACAAAGATAAGCCAAACAATCAAAAAGAAAAAAAATACCAAAACTAGATTGACAAAAATTCAAAAAAAATAATAAAGAAAACCAAAGCATCTGTATAAAAAATAATGAATATATATATATGTATATCTTTAACAATATTGTACATTCTTTATAATATAATACAAAGTAAGCTCAGAGTAGGAGAAATCAACTATAGACGTAACGAATACAAAACAAAAATATCACTATAAAAATATGCAAAAACTCTATAATTCTTCAACTTTTATATTCTAGAAATACCACCAATAAATAATTTCTTTTCACTTTCCTCTTTTTCATTATCATACCAAAGAAACCCTCCTTTATCTTGAGTCAAAGAATATAAGGGACTATATATATGATTAATAATAGTTTTTCTTATCAAATGACCAAATTTTTTGAAATAATTTCTTTTACCAGAATGATATTGATGACATCTAATTAAATCATTTTCGAAAAAATGAATAATTGGATGATTATGTAATTGTTCAGGAGTTAAAACACTTAATCCAGGAATTCTTGCCATTATTTTAGAACTTAATTCTTTATCAATTTGAACATTTTCCATAAATCCAAATCTTAATATACATTTATAATGACCAGGAATTTTCATTGGTGCCAATAATATTCTTTCATCAGAATTCACATATGGAATAGATAATACTCGAATCCCCACAAACACAAATTCAGAAGGTATAGATGCAAATGAAGTAATCAACTTTCCATATAGTTGAGGCAAAGTGTTGGGCGAATTGGTCATTATGGAATCGACATACATGAATCCTAGTCCGGGATGTCTAGATAATGGAACGGTACCAAATTTGGTGACAACATCTTCTTTAGAATATGGCAGGACTTGTTGTTGTTGTTGTTCTTGCAATGAATAATTTGGCGAAACCTCATTATGATTAAGATCAACAGTTATGGACTTTGCGGCAAAGAATGGGAACAAATCACCAATTTTGATTCTTTGTTCGTATTCTTGATCGACTTTTTTGGATCTGGCCCAACGCCAAAGACACAAGAATGAGAAGAATATACCTGCCATCAAAAGTGGGAACCAAGCACCATGTGGTACTTTTCTCAAGTTAGCAACCACCATACAAACTTCCAAGGGAACGAAAATCAATAGGAATAATAATGGCCAAATAATGTTTGCGTTGTAGACATAAAATAAGCAAATTATTATCAACAGTGAAGTAACAAGAAAATCCATTGAAATTCCTAACCCATAAGCTGCTGTGACATTATTACTGTTTTTGAACCCAGCCGTAGTGCAAATCACCCCAATCATTAACAACCAATTCATTACTGGAATGTAAACCTCGCCACTTTGATGAGAAGAAAGATGCACAATTTTCAATTTAGGGAAACAATCCAAGTTTATCAATTGTGAAGAAATAGAAAAAACCAGCAATATCAATGCTTGTGAAGCAATAATTGTGGCAAGAGTAGCCAAAACAAACATGGTCCAATATATACCTTGACCACCAGGTATTGAAAGGAAAAATGGATTTGAATATGCTTCTGGGTGACTCAGTAAGTATGCACCTTGTCCAAGATAACATAACATTAATGCTGGATAAACAAAAAATCCCATAGTCAATTGTATGGGGAGTCTACCAACTACCGAAACATCGCTGAAGAGGGCCTCAGTACCCGTGATGGACAACATTGCCCCCGAGAAAACATCAATTGAACCAGATTTCAAAAGCTTGATAGCATAATAAGGTGACAATGCTGCAAAAATACCAGGATTGTATTTGGCAATATTATAAGTCCCACAAAGAATCAAACCAATCATCCAAATAAATATAATTGGGGCAAATGTAAATGAAAGTTTACTGGCACCAAACTGTTGGGCAACAAACAAAACAATAAGGATAACTTCTGAAACTGCCAAAACATTAGAAAAAGAGGGAACAGCAACTTGAATCCCACCGATTGCACTTAATACAGAAGTGGTTGGAGTCAATAATCCATCTGACATGACCAAGGCACTACCAAGGAAACAAGCCCCTAATATAAAATACTGAAGAAAAGAAAGCAATATGGGGTTTTCTTTTATTTTTTCAACTCGTGTTTGAGTAGATTTGATTGAAGATGTAGTGGTGTCTTGTCTGGTTAATAATTGCATGTCAGAAGCTTCAGGTGCCCCTGGCAAGCTAACCCCTCTAGGACCAATACCCAAGTGTCGAGCAATCTTGGCAAATATGGCAACTTGTCCACCATGATTACAATTAACTCCGATAAACAAAACAATTAGCACATATTTGAATATAACAATAATGGTAAAAATGTAGAAAATGATAGAGACAGCACCATAAATGTCTTCTTTATTGGGTGGGTAAGAAGAATATTTGATTGAATTGAGAACATATAATGGGGAAGTACCAAGATCACCATAAATTGACCCCAATGACAGAAAACAAAGCATTAAAACTTTCCTCCATGATTGTTTGTTGGAAACACCTTTTTCTTCTTCAATGGCTGAGTTTGCAGAAGAAGAAATATCTTCTTCGTCGTCTTCTTCTTCATCAAAAGTGTTGCTACTTGGTTGTTCATCGATATCAACTTCAGTAAAGTACCGTAATTCAGTCTGATCAATTTCTGAATTATTATCATTAGCTGAATCCTGTGATTTCCTAATTGATGCAGATGATTCCACCATGAAGCTGTGTATATTATGTGAGGGAGTGTATGTGTAGGGAGTGAGAAATTTGGCTGTAAAAAAGATATGATTCAAGCTTAGTTGGCTGGAGAAGTAAGTTTTTATTAAATACCAAAAAAAAATAGAAAGAGATATTACAGTATAAAATATAAGATTTATTGATGATATTTATACTCTGATAATCAATGAAGAGAGAAGTATTCTATTGAATGTGTATTACTGTAGGAGTGAAGCTAGAAGTTATTGGCGTTGCTCTTTTTTAGGGGCAGCCACTTAAAAAAAACAAGAATAATAAGAGAGAAACGAAACGAAGAAACAAAGAAAAAGAAAAAGTATACAGAATAATGCGTAAAAGAAAGAATCCCAAAAAGAAGAAGAAATAAATCCCTCATAGAAATTTTCAGCCAAAACTAAAACTAAAATAAAAAAACATTCATTCAACTAATTAGGGGCACAATTGCAATATTGTAAATTGATTAATCTTTTGTTGTTTTTAGTTATTTTGTTTGATCCAGGATCTTTCTGGTTGTTTAAGTAATTTGGAATTAATTCATTTCAACCCTTACCTTGTTTATTAGAACTTTGTCAAATAAAGTATTTGTTCTTGAAAACAAACAATATAACTGTGCTTAGAGATCTAGAACTCTCAATTACCAACTTAGTTGCACATCTATCTAAGCCCAGTATATCTTTCACTGATCATCAAATGTTTTCTCATAAGGAAATATGTTCGTGTGTATGTGTGTGTGGTGGTGGTCATTTTCCCGCAAACTTTGTTTGACCTGATATTTATTTAATACTGCCTACATATACTACATTTTTGGAAACCACAAAATCATCATTGCGTTTAGTTGATCGAGTATTATTTTATAAATTCCCGCAAGAAACTATGACTGTAGTTGAATTGTTTAATTTCACAGTCAGTGTGTTTTTTGCCTTCCAATAGTTTCCTGCCTGTAAAAGTCTGCTCTGATCCTTTAACTAAGCAAAAAAGTATAGAAAACAAGCTTTAATTATTTACCACACAGAAGGTTGAGTTTATTGTTACCAATATCTTGGATTCAAATATACTAAGAGAATGTGACAATGCAACTACCCTAATAAAAATGATTACATTGTTGGATAAGAGTTAGCTGCAAAAAAAGCAAAAAATTGACACACCAAGAAAAAAAAAAGAACAAAAGTAAAAAGTTTTTTCTTGAGGGGTTGTTGTTAGTGGTGAAAGTAATTGCGGGATTTTTCCCATTTGTCAATATCTCAACTGTGATTACCAAGATAGCATTTGCCTAATACTCATTTACACAAACATATACAAACACCTCGTTAATTCTTTTAGAGTAGTTTGTGAAATTTCTAATCTCAACAATGGTCGTAAACTAGAGATACAACAACAACAAGAAAAAAAAGAGGTACACGGCTAGTGCCGTACCAAGATCTACATGAATTAATTGTTTCATTTGAGGGTTTTTCTTTTTTTTATTTGGTATACATGTTGTAGTTTGACGCCAAATTCTTTTAAATTACTTGCTGTATTCACAATTTTAAAAGACCTATATAACAATAATTGAACATACAAAATCTCGTTGACGTCACCTTTTCGAATACACGTTGAAGTGTTTTATATTTTTGATATTTAATTACATTTTCTTTGGGGTCGATCTAATGTTCGTAGTTTATAGCACAGCCACCACCAACATGTACTTAAATTCAACAGTATTTCCTTTCCTCCGTTATCAGTACCTCCATATCTATCTACCTTCGGGTCTCCTTGCTTTGTGCCTTAGCTATTTTTTTCCATCGGAAAACTTTATTCAACTTTTGTATCTTATGTTCATGATTTCTTTCTAATTCATTTCGATAAAGTTGTAATCCTAGACTGGAAACTGCAACAACAAACAAATGCCCAGGAATCTCATATCCATATTTAAGTTCAAGCATTTCAATAATGCTATTTCTTAATTCAATTTTATCTAGGCCAAGAAATATACTATAAACAATTAGTTGGATTTGTTGATGTAAATATAAATCATTAAAGCTTTCAAGTAAAAAATATCGAATTTGTTGATTTGTCAATTTTGAAACTAAAGGCAAATCACCACGAAATATTGAATCAAACAAAAACACAAATTGTTCAGCAACATGAGATGCATTCTCTCCGTATTTCCAAGTATGATTGATAATTGCACCTATTTGGGTGACTATTTGTACCGCACAAAGCTCCATGATTTCATAACAACTTTTCATCTCATCACTAAACAAACTTTGATTATTAAAGGCTGTTTGTTTGTAACGTGACAACACAGGCAATGTATAAGTTATTAGTTTTAACTGTTTTAGATTTTTGATTTCTTTCTTATATATAGGTTTGATTAGATGTGAATTAATGGCAATTATTGACGTATCTGGAATTAAATAATCAGCCAGTTTGTCTAATTTGTAAACGTCTGACCCCATTTTTATCAAACTTCTTGGATACTTCTTTTCTCTCTCTAAGCAATTAAAACCATAGATGACAACTAGCAAGAAAATTAGCAAGTTTGCGTAGAAGAAGAGGGGGTTAAAGGCTTTGTAAAGGCTTTGTTCCAGAAACCAGGATTGCCATCTTTCTCTAAAACATGGATTATTGAAGATTTTATAACAACAGTTAAATTTGTTATGTGATATTGTAGCTGGCGCTACCACATGAATAGGTGTAATCTAGACTAAAAAAACCCAAATAAGTCTAGATTTGAAGCATTTCTTCTTGTTTTGTATTGAAAAAGAATTAAAATACATTTACTAATTAAATATGATGTCTTTTCATACTTATTCAAGTATCTTGTTGACTATCAAATTGAGTTGTTCACTTACAAAGTCTTAACAAAAAGTGTTTTCAGACAATATACACAAAACGCGTGGAAATTCACCAGACGTGTTTTATTTAAATTTCAATGTTTCGTTTGTTCTTTTTTTTTTACTTCGAGTCAATCATTTGAAAAAAAAAATATAACCATACAACGAAAAATAAATAACAGTTTCAACTGAAATACTCAATAAACTACTCTCTAGTCAATAACAGTCAATCTATATTTCTTTGCAAGATGTCACTTCAAAAGATATCTGCATTTCCAGATGGGAACTCTTTTGTTCATTTCAACCACTCCATTGGTAAATTGGTAATTGCCAACAGTGAAGGATTAATGAAAATCCTAAACACCAATGATCCTGAATCTCAACCAATATCGATTGATATTTTAGACAATTTGACATCGTTATCATCTCATGAAGATAAATCCATTGTGCTAACCACCACTGAAGGGAAATTAGAACTTATTGATTTATCCACTAACACATCTAAAGGTGTTTTATATAGATCAGAATTACCATTACGTGACACTGTATTTATTAATCAGGGAAACCGAGTATTATGTGGAGGAGATGAGAATAAATTGGTTATTGTTGATTTACAAACCACTGGTGAAGAAGATAGTAACAATAAAGTTAGCACTATTTCATTACCTGATCAAGTAGTCAATATTTCTTATAACACATCAGGAGAATTATCAGCCATTAGTTTATCGAATGGTAATGTTCAAATCTATTCCGTGGTGAATGAACAACCAAATTTGATTTATACTATAAACAGTGTTATCCCCACCAAAATTCACACATCGATGGATAAAGTTGATTATAATGATGAACATCATGATGAATTATTCAGTACAAAAACTCAATGGTCCACTAATGGACAACTTTTATTGGTCCCCACTATTGATAATCAAATTCATGTATATGATAGACAAGATTGGACTAAGGTTGTTAAAGAATTCAATAATGATAATGTCAAGATAATTGATTTCAATTTACTGGCACAAGGTAATTTAGCCATAATGTCATTAAATTCATTCAAAGTGTACAATTTCAGTAGTGAAAAGTTAATCAATGAAGACGATTTTGAGTTTGATGAAGATGGATATCCGTTAAATATTATTTGGAAAGATAATAATTTGTTTGTTGGAAGTACTGTTGGGGAGACTTTGCATTTACGTAATGTTGTCAAGGGTAAAACTGACGATGTCTTGAACAGTTTATTTATCAGTGACGCTGAAGAGGAAGAGGAGGAGGAGGAAAGGGAAGTTGGAAGAAAAAAATTGGGCGTGGAAGAAGACGAAGGTAATGATACTGATGCATTGTTAAGGGACTCTGATATTGAACAAGATATTAACGTTGAAGATCGAATTGGTCAACGTAAGAGAAACCGCAGACCATATAAATTACACGAAGAAGATGATTTGGTTATAGATGAAGATGATAATGAAAACTTGGGGTTTGATGATAGAGTGGTATCCAATGGATATAGCACTAATGGACACAAAAGGTATAAATCTCGTTCACCATCTGAGGCAATACCTAAAATATCCAAAATCAAACCTTATTCACCAGGGTCTACTCCTTTTGAACACCGAGGCGCGTCTGCTGACAGAAGGTATTTGACAATGAATAATATTGGGTACACCTGGGTTGTTCAGAACAAAGACACTACAGATGATGCTACAAGTGGCAGTGGCAGTGGAGGTAATAGTATCACTGTTTCATTTTTCGACAGATCACTAAATACTGAATATCATTTCACCGATTATCATAATTTTGATTTGGCATCAATGAACCAACGAGGAGTGTTATTAGGGACAAGTTCCACAGGACATATTTATTACCGATCTCATAATGAAGCAACTAATGATTCTTGGGATAGAAAATTACCATTATTAGTAAGTGAATACATAACCAGCATTTGCATCACCAATAACGCCTCAGCAACCAACACGATTATAGTGGGTACCAATTTGGGATACTTGAGATTCTTCAATCAATTTGGTGTATGCATCAATATACTCAAGACATTACCAGTAGTCACATTGATTGCATCAGCAACTGTCAATGCCAAATTATTTGTCATTAATCAAGTGACCACCAATGTTTATTCATACCTGATACTTGACATAAATCAAGATTACAAATACATCCAACACAATGCACCAA
This sequence comes from Candida albicans SC5314, assembly GCF_000182965.3. Classification (NCBI taxonomy): domain Eukaryota; kingdom Fungi; phylum Ascomycota; class Pichiomycetes; order Serinales; family Debaryomycetaceae; genus Candida; species Candida albicans. The sequence continues at coordinate 1,420,462 of NC_032089.1, forward strand.
TGCCATTGAAAGATCACACCCCGTTAATTAAGGGGATTTTTTTCAACGAATTTAATGATCCATGTATAGTTGGCGGAGAAGATGATACATTATTGATTTTACATTCCTGGAGAGAATCAAATAACGCCAAATGGATTCCTATTTTAAATTGTCATAAAGTTTTAACTGAATACGGGACTAATTCAAACAAGAAAAATTGGAAATGTTGGCCATTAGGTTTTATTGGTGATAAGTTAAATTGTTTGATTTTGAAAAATAATAGTCAGTATCCTGGTTTCCCATTACCATTGCCAATTGAATTGGAAGTGGAATTACCAATCAAAAATAAATTTGAAGAAGATGAAGCAGAAGAGAATTTCTTACGTTCATTAACACTTGGTAAATTAATATCAGATTCTCTTAATGATGAATTGCCTGGAGAAATTGAAGAAGATGAAGTAATGGAAAGATTAAATCAATATAGTATGTTGTTTGATAAATCGTTATTGAAATTGTTTGGGGAATCTTGTAAAGAAAGTAAACTTGGTAAAGCATTTAGTATTGCTAGATTGATCAAAACTGACAAAGCATTATTGGCTGCTTCTAGAATAGCAGAGAGAATGGAATTTTTGAACCTTGCTTCCAAGATTGGTCAATTAAGAGAACTGTTGGTAGATATAGATGGGGATAGTGATTAAGAAATAGGCATCTCTTTGTTTCTTCTTTCCAAAATGTATTTATGTATATATATTTATGAAGCAAACACACTGGCAATAAATTAACATGATAAAATATTTACAAAATCATCGAAAAGGCGGGTCGAAATAATCAATTCATTGCATCTTTCATCTTTCATCTTATATGTGATAAATTTCAAGATTCTATTTGAACCCCTCCTTTCCTATATTCATATTTCTTTAAAAATTATAATTGTTTTCTAATGAAATTAACAATGATAGGACTAATCCATAAAGCACCAGCAACTAAACCAGCAAACTTTAATGTATCATAAGCGTATTGTTCTTGAAGTTTCTTTTGTTCTTCAGTTGGTTGTGGACCTCCGTACATGATATAATTTGTTTTATTAATCAAAAGGGAATGAAAAAAGGGATAATGATATCAAAAAAAAAATATCAAATTAGAATTTGAGAATATATATTATAAAATATGTCAATTTTAATAGTAGTAGTTAATAAGTAAGAAAATTTTTTTTCCTTTTGGGTTTCTGTTTCTCGGTCACCAAAAATGGGTGGGCGAAAAGTCAGTCACTCAATCAGTCCAGTCAGGGTGAGGTGAAAAATTTAGCGAGGTTGAAAAAGAAACGACTCAATAGAAAGTGAAGAAGAAGTAGAAACCACCAGTCTCCAACTCTATTATTAATATTATCTCTATTCACAATGACATCAATAAAACCATTTCAAATGGAAGATCTATTCGAATTGAACCCCGTCAATTTAGATCCATTAACGGAAAACTTCAATGTATCATTCTATTCCCAATACTTGATTGAATGGCCACAATTGTTTTACAAATCTGTTGAAACCCCAAATGGCCAAGCTAGTGGATATATGATGGCAAAAACAGAAGGTCAATTATCGAAAAAAGAATGGCATACGCATATCACTGCGGTAACAGTTCTGGACCAATACCGTAGAATCGGATTAGCCTCAAAATTGTGTCTTGAATTAGAAAATTTGACTCAAGTCAAAGATACATTATTCATTGATCTATTTGTCAAGGTTACCAATACTTTAGGAAGAATATTGTATGAAAAACTCGGGTATAGTGTTTTCAGAAGAGTAGTGGGGTATTATGGTCGAGAAATACAAAAGGATCGAAATAAGATTGATGACTCGGTGGATGCATTTGACATGAGGAAACTGTTGCCTCGAGATGTGAATAATGAGACGGTAAGAGAAAATGGAGAGAAAGTGTACGTTCTACCGAATGAAATAGTTTTTTAGAAACAAAATAAAATTAAATGGCAATAATCAAGAATTGTAAGAAAGGAACTGTAGTTAATTTGTGTTGTGGACAACTTATGCACTTTGCCTATGATTGGTAGGTAGCAACCTCAAAATAAATGACCCCTAACAATTCTGAAACTCACCATTTTTGCATTCAATTTGATTTTTGTCATCACTGATAATTTGTTTATTTGTTTGATAACATTGACTAATAATATTATTATTACCAATACGGGGTTATTTGTTTGTTTGTTTGGGTTGTTTAGTATATGTATGAGTCAAAAAAAGACCAACTGTTTCCAAAGTTAACCCACACCAACAGTATTTGTGCAGACACGACCCACATATTAAATCTTCTATACAGCAAACATAAAATACATATTAATAAATTGGAATGTACATATACATATATAAAGGTAGAAAAATTTTTCTTGTATTGCCATAACTTTTTTTTTTATAATATACTCCATTTGATTATTGATTAATTGTTTTTGAAAATGTCACATAAAGCTTTGTTTAAAGGAAGAAGATTTGAGAGGGATGGTACTTTATCCAATTCATCTTCAAGGGCCCAATCAGTTTCGAGAACACCCTTACGGTCCGATGACTCCGATTATGAAAGTGATACCGAAGAACAAGATTTTATTAAAATTGAAGAATTATTGAAGGAGAGATTATTTGGTCTACAACTGCAAGAAATTGAATTAGCAAAAGAAGATAGAATTGGTGCTGGGGACAGAAGACAATATCAAGCTGCCAACATTAACAAATCTAGAATTCAAGAAAGTTCAAGCATTAATGATATCATTAATAGTTTAGAGTTTTCACGAAATGATGTGTCGCTGCAGTCGCGAGAATTGTTACTTGTACAATTGTATAAATTACTTGTTTCCAGACCATTAGTTGTTTGTAATGAAGAAAATGCGGGGACACCAGAATTTGTTGATGAAGACAAAGTTGCTAAATTAATCAATATTTTCACTTCTGCAAACTACCGAAGTGAAGATGAGTTTTTATACTTGTTTCGTTCGTTGATTGCGTTAATTTGCAGTGATATTGAAGAGTTTGGATCTTTGGTGTCCACTGAATTGCTTAATCACATCCAGCATGTCATTACTGAACCATCGAACAGTATTGTCACTAACAGTATCAAGGCTAATGTGATTACTGGGTATGTGGTGCTAACATTGATTTTACACAACGGAGCATCGAGTTTTGGAATTGATGAAAGAATAGCCATGTTGATTGAATTGGCAGAAGGGTACACAGCAAGTGCCACTACTTTGAAAAAAGAAGTTGAAGCTGGTGATCGAGAACATTCGACTTTTATTACCGATAAAAATTTGGATAAGAAATTGGTCAATGAAGCTAATGCCAAAGTGGTGGCCGAAGCATCAGTTGCTGTTGCAGCAATCCACGGAGTGGGTTGTTTGTTGACATTGATTCCACATGGATCATTTTTGAATGAAATAATGGAAGACTTGATGTTTAAGCTTGTTCCACTTTTAGACAATGACGAGGATAGAGATATTGCAAAAGCTGCCGGAAGAGTGATTGGTGTTATTTATGAGATGTATGATTACGGACAAAATGCTGACGCTGACAATGGCGGTGATTTTGATAATGAATACAATGAAAACTCTCCATATTATGAACAAGAGTCCTTGCTAGCTATTTTGACTCGTTTGCTCAACTTGTCATCGAAGAAAGTAGCGAAAAAGGATAAAAAAGATATTAGTTCTGTTTTCAGAAATATTTCCAACACAATAAAGATCTATACCGATGCAAATTCAAGGGAACAAGTGTACAAGAGAACACAAGAAGGATTAGAATTACTCGATTCTACATCTGATCTGACGTATATCAAATTGTCGAAATTCAGATCATTGAAAATAAATAGTTGGTTTCTTTACTTTAGATTGAAACATTTACGTTGGTGTTTCAGTTTTGGTCTTCATAACCAATTGGTTGGGAATGATAGTGTGAGAGATGCCTTGAAGGAACCAGAGAATGAGTTTAATTATGGGACACAACCTGATTTCGATGATAGTTTGGTAGATGATGACAATTCCGAACTGTTCCATGACTATATTGATCAAAAACATTCAAATGATGAAAAATATAGAAAGGAAAGACGGAAAAAAGAAAGGTTGGTTAAATTGAATGAACAACTTGATGAACTAAACTTGCACCAATAATTCAACTGATTTGTTTTGAAGTTAATTAGAGATGTAGTATTTATATGTATAAATATGTATAAGACAAATTTATTTCAACTAACTAAATATTAATCCACTTTCTAATTTAGTTCAATGTATTGCTGGTTCGGGTTTGTCCATTTCATCTAAATTTTCAAATTGTTTCCTATGAAATTTTTTTTCCATTTAACTTAGTTTAATTTAGTTTGTGTAATTAAAAGAAGTTATTGTTTGTGTTGTCAATTACATCATACTTTTTTAAAATGAAAAAAAAATGGTTTACTAAGAAGTAGTTTTTGTCGTTGGAATTTGTTACTGTATTCTCACAAATACACACATTACACATTAAACATATACAATCACACTAACAAATCTAACTTACTTACTAACTCACCTGTCAAGACAGTAAGAAAATCTGATCTCTCTTTTTTTTTTCCTTCACTTCCTCGCTTTCACTCTCCCTTTGTTGCCCGCCCTTCTACAAAACCACACGAGCTTTGAAATTCATAGACATATCCAACTAAATTCAACACATTTGAAAGTATTATGTTCATATAACAACACCACTGGAAAGGATATAACATATTTACAATCAAAAAAAAAATAGAGAAAAATTCAACACTAAACTATAACCACTTATTTATTTAATTATTTATTTATTATTTTTCCACTCAACTTCCTTCAACCTACCATATTTAGCAACACAACAAGTTGGTGATGTCTGAACTATATTTTCTACGTCATGGTGAACGAATTGATCACGCATTACGAGAGGATCCAGATGCAAAGCCAATATTGGAAGATTATAAGCCATATGATCCATCATTATCACAAAATGCCATTCCACAGATAGAGAAATTAGTGGATGAAATTTGTTCATTAACTCAAGCGTTCACTGATTTGGAATCTACACAACGTAAAAACGTCTTTATTCATTTCAGTCCGTATTTGAGATGTTGTCAAACTGCAGATCTATTAATAACCGACTTGAAAGCTTCATTATTGAAAAAGTATCCCAATTATAAAATGAGATTTCAGTTGTTATGTGATTTTGCCTTGAGTGAATGGATACATGATAAAATGAAAAATAAACCACCTTTTGTCGACTCAGATGATGCATATAATATGTACACCCCTAATTTGAAATCATTGAAAAACAAAAGTGCCTGCTCAATGTTTAGGCCAACTATCACATTAGGTCAATATAACGGTCTTGATCTAAGTTACAAAGATTATCAAACTAGATGCAAAGATTATTTCAAGAAATTATTGGCAACATATGAAAAACCAATGTATATCAAAAACAAAGACATCATTATCGTTGTAACACATGGATATGCAGTGAACAACTTTCTATCTTACTTTATCAATCATCCGATTTTCGAAGAACTTCCTGAAGCAAAAGCAAATTTTGCTAAAAGAGTTTTGAAAGATGATATCAAGGATGTCGAAGACGAGAATGATCCTGCAAATTATACTTGGAAATTGGTACACGATGCCTTGGATTTGATTAAAGAAGATGACGTAGATACCACGTTGAATCTAGAAACTGATATTGTATACTACAAAACAAATTTTATTAAAAAAGATGAGTTGGATGTTCCCAAGAAGAATCTAGTGGTTGAGGAGGACACTAAACCAAGACCTTCATTCAAAATCAAAGAAACTTCAGCTGCTTATGAAAGTGGTAGAAATCTACAGACAAGACAAACTTATATTTGTCCTGCTGCAAGGGACTGGGCCCCCAATTTGAAACATTTCCTTATAAAAAACGAATTTAAGGAGAAAATAATGAATGATGAATCGTTTCGAAAACATTATAACATAAGCAATCATCCTTCACGCCCTATAAGTCCTGAAGTATCCCCAAATTCAGCACCAACAAGATCAAATTCGGTTATTGATTTGTCCAAAATTGTCAGTAATGATGACCTACAACCCATGAAATTAAAGTACTCACACACTTCAGAAATACCAATGCATAAGATCAACTCAAGAGTGAATTCACAAGTAAATCTTTCTTCGTTTGGGAAAGGGTCATTTCCTCAACCTAACGGTTCCAATACCGATATTTTCAGGACCAACAGTGGATCACGTGGTTCATCGAAAGAAGGTTCCACCACTGATTTACCAAGATACATTTCCTCAATGCAGAATCGAAGTAGATCCAGTTCTAATCCTATGACGCATGTTCATGTTGCACATAACGCCAAAGATTCATATTTCCCATCTACCATATTAGGCAGAGTCAAGTCTCCAGAATCAGATGTTTCGATAGATTCTTTGGGCGAGCCTATACCGGAGGAGCTCGATAGTGTCCTTCAAGCATATCAACCAACTCTTAATGAACCGGCGGGAAGAAATTCGCCTATCGAGTCTTTGAATAGAGCCAGATCCTTGAATAAAAGAAGAACAAATAATCCACTTTTCTCATCCTCCACCCAAAGAAAACTGCAACAGCTGTTGTTCCAACCTTCTTTAACTCAACTCAGCAAAGTAAATCGACAAAGATCGCTCAGTTCAGGTGGTGAAAATAGACCTGGGCTGCAACAGAAGCTACAACGTCATTATGGGAAAGATAACACTTATGAAGATGACGGCGATTCAGAAGAAGAAGAGGAAGAATCAAATGAAATTACTGACGAAGAGGACGATTCTAACAATTCAAACGACGGAAACTTGTTCTCGTTGTCTTTCAATTCATCACAGAAAAAGTCAACGCTTGAAAAAGCAAAACTGACATCACCTCTGAAATCTACTGGAAAACGTTCAAGAAAGAATTCATTCAAATATAAGCCAACAACTTCTACTAAAGATACCGGAGCTAAAAGTCGTCCAATATTTTACAACTTCGACAGTAGTGGTGACTCTTCATCTGAAGAAGAAGAACAAGAAGATCAGGATACTCGTAAGGATGATGAAGAACAAGATGATATGCTGATGACAAAGGAAAGTAAGGATAAATTTGTGCTGCAAAAGAGTGAAAACAAAGTGGATGGGGATTCTGATTATTTTTGGTTCGGTAATAATAATAAATAGATAGATAGAATATTTAATTACTGTGTTAAAGAATTATAATAATATATAAAATATAATTATAGATATTGTTTAATTGTATTGTCGTGGTGGTGATCAACTATCAACTTCTCTATGTTTTATCAAATTATCTGTTCTACACGACCAACTGATATTATGCACTGTTACTAGATTATTTATCAGATACTAATTAATTTTCTTTTTAACAAAATTACAAGAATCACAACTTTCTATTTCAAAAACAACAACGGGAATGGCGACACTCTCACAACCACAAAGCGCACTACCTAAAACAAAGATAGCGACTACTTTTGGTTTGTCCAAGGATTTGAAATCGCCTATATCAGTTAAAGTTTGCTATTTGGAATGCACAAGAAATAATGTCTCTTTAGTCCCATTATCAACAAAATTTGAAGATCCAACTGTATTCAAGAAGCTATCTCAAATATATAAGAACTCGGATCTATTTGTTGAAATTAGAGTTTACGATGGTAAGAATAACAATCTAATCAGTACACCGGTGCGGACGTCTTACAAGGCATTTAACAACAAGGGAAGAACCTGGAATCAACAGTTGAAATTGAATATAGATTATAATCAAATATCAATTGATGCATACTTAAAGTTTTCTATTTGTGAAATCATTGATACCAAGCCATCAGTATTTGGAGTTTCATATTTATCGCTTTTCAGCCATGATTCATCAACACTACGAAGTGGATCACATAAAATTCCCGTGTTTATGGAAGACGACCCACAATATAGTAAAAATATTCAGTATGGAACTCTAATTGGTTTAACAGACTTGGAAAAAAGATTAATTGATTATGAAAATGGCAAATATCCTAGGTTGAATTGGTTAGATAAAATGGTTCTTCCTAAAGTTGATGCCACTTTTTTGAAAACAAACAATAAAGACCACGATTATTATTTGTACATTGAATTACCCCAATTTGAATTTCCAATTGTATATTCTGATATTATTTACCAAATCCCAACAATTGAACCCATAACTGAAACTACTTCTAAAATCCCCCCAGATGATACATTGAATAGTAACATTATAATTAATTCGATAGATATTCCAATGGCCACATCACACGATCCTAGTATAATGAAAGTGTACGATCCAGATTTCCATATAACAGCAAACAATCATCTAAATCCAAATGCTACTACTTTTGATCCAGTTGAGTTAAAATACCGTAAGTTAGAAAGAAACATTGATAATAATACAATCTTGGACAAAGAATTGAAGCCAACTCCACAATTGAGAGATGAATTACTAAGAATTATGATCAAACCTTCAAATGCAGAACTAACAGATAATGAGAAAAATTTGATTTGGAAATTTCGTTATTATTTTAGTAAAAACAATTCTGGGAATGATCCAAGTAACAAATCAGTAAAGTCTTTTTTACCCAAATTCTTAAGGTCAATAAACTGGGAAAATGATTATGAGCTAGATCACACGTTTAAAGAAATAATTCCATTTTACTGGAATGTTGATAAGTTGCAAATTGGGGATGCTTTGGAATTGTTAGGTGATTATTTTAATCCGTACACATTGGGTAAACCGACATATCAAGATGATTCTATGACGTCAAAAAGTTCAAAAATGAAAAGTGATGAAAAACGGTTTATAAAAATTTACAATAATGTTTGCTTTTTGAGGAAATTAGCAGTTGAAAGATTAAAATTGGCTAATAGTGAAGAACTTTTATTGTATTTACTTCAATTAGTTCAAGCATTGAAATATGAGGCATTGATATATGAAAAAAGCCCACCATTTTGCGAAAGATCTGATCAGATTGAAGATAATGCATCGTCGACTTTAAAGTCACCATTGGCTGATTTCTTAATTGAAAGAGCAGTAGAAAATGAAAAATTGGGTAATTTCTTTTACTGGTATGTTAAAGTTGAAAATGAAGATCAACTCAATAATCCTCATATCGATGGCCCAATCAAAATCTACATGGATATTCTTAATCGCTATATTGAATTGCTAAAAGCACATTGTCATGAAAATAGACTTCCTTACTATAAGCATTTAAAACATCAAATATGGTTCATCAAGAAATTAACTTCTTTGGTAGAGTTATTACGTGCTTCATTTAAGAAAAACGAGGCAACAGCAAAGAAAGTTGAATATTTGCGGGAGTATCTAGCAAATTCTGGGAATGAATTGTTAAAATTCCCTGAACCTTTCCCATTACCACTTGATCCATCAGTTATGATATGTGGATGTTATCCTGAGGAATCATCAGTTTTCAAATCTTCATTGGCACCATTAAAAATTACTTTAAAAACCATTGAAAAGAAGAAACACGGACATGCCACTTCGCAATTATTTGGAAAACGATCTAGATATGGGAAATACCCGTTAATGTTTAAAATAGGTGATGATTTAAGACAGGATCAATTGGTAATTCAAATCATAGACTTGATGGATCAACTTTTAAAGAATGAAAATCTTGATTTGAAACTTACACCATATAAAATATTGGCTACTAGTCCAATTTCCGGGTTGATTCAATTTGTTCCAAATGAAACTTTGGACTCTATTTTGTCCAAGACATATCCAACATCGGTCACATATTCTGGTGGTGGTGAAACTTCTGATGTACCACCGTCAGTATCAAACAATGGTATTTTAAATTATCTTCGTCTTCATAGTCAAGAACAACAATCCGAGGAACCTATATCCAAAAGTATTTTAAGTACAAATACCAGTCAGTCCAATACCGAGATACCAGTTTTACCACGTCAACCTAAACCAACAATAACTTCAGATTTGGGTGTATCACCGATTCTTATGGATAATTACGTCAAGTCATGTGCTGGTTATTGTGTAATTACCTATATTTTGGGTGTTGGAGATAGACACTTGGACAATTTATTACTTTCACCCAATGGGAAGTTTTGGCATGCCGACTTTGGATATATACTCGGCCGTGACCCTAAACCTTTCCCTCCATTAATGAAATTGCCTATACAAGTAATCGATGGGATGGGAGGGTTACATCACGAGAATTATAATGTTTTCAAGAGCTATTGTTTTATCACATACACAACATTGCGTAAAAATAGTAACTTGATTTTGAACTTGTTCCAATTGATGTTGGATGCCAATATCCCAGATATTCAATTTGATCCACTGAGAGTGATTGAAAAGGTACAAGAAAAGTTTTGTTTACAAATGACTGAAGAAGAAGCAATTTTACATTTCCAAAATTTGATTAATGATAGTGTGAATGCGTTTTTGCCTGTTGTTATAGATAGATTACATAGTTTAGCACAGTATTGGAGAGCTTAAAACTGAACAGAGCAAAAATAAATATATGTCACGTGATTCTATAGTAGAACCAGAAAAAAATCTAGGGTAAATAGTAAGGGGGAGGGGGGGTCCAATAGAACATTTTTGTTTGAATGACATGTTGATGATGTTATTGATGATCATGATCAATGTCTATAATTAGTTTTGAGATTTACATTGTTTCCCTTTTGAGCACATTTTGTTCATCATTAATTACTGTAATTTCAATGTTCCAAGATTTGGGTTGCAGAAAAAATCCTGCATATATGTGGGTCTATATTTTTCTTTTTTACAAACTAGGCAATGTCATTTTTTTGATGTGTTTTCCTTTTTTTAACTTGCTGGACAGATATATAGATTGATTCACAAGTGTAATAGTAACAGTAGTTTTTGCACACTTGATGATTTCATCAATAAGTCTCCGATTTTCAAACAAGGAACCTTAAAACCAAACTGAAATTGAATATTATTTTCCTTAATTTTTTTCCTTTTCTTTTCTTCTTTTTCTACTACTTTCTATTTTTACTTTGCTTTATAATACATATTACAATTGAATTAGCATTAGCATTGTTGGTACGGTATCAAAAAGAGGTTTTCCTTTCATTAATTACAAAGAAAAAAATAAGAACATCAACTATCTTTTCACTCTTTTTGAACAAATTTGTATCATACTAAAAGAATTAAATAATAAATAATTGCATCTCAGTTCCCCCATTTGTTTTTTGAAGTATAGAATCGCTCATCCTTTTTATTCAAATATCGTTTTTTTTTATTACAACAATTACCTCACATTCGTTTATCCTTTTAGGAATATTTGGTATCAGAAACTTATCATTCATTTTGATTCTAGTATAATACGGCTATAATTTACTAATTTAGTGATTACTGATTCATCAACGAAGACAGAAGTAGTTACACTCCTGCATTACATCACTTGCATTACTCTTTATACATTTTTATTTAATTTCGATTTTTTTTATATATCATAATTGAATGACATCAACTGCATTGCCTCCACTCCCATTCAAAGTGAAAACTATTGTGTCATGGGCAGGTGAGGAAGAAGGAGATTTGGGGTTCATGGAGAATGAAATTGTTCAAGTTTTTTCCATTGTCGATGAAAGTTGGTGGAGTGGAAAATTACGAAGAAATGGTGCTGAAGGGATATTTCCCAAGGACTACGTGACAATTTTGGAGGACAAATTAAACCATTCCATGTCATCCTTGTCATTGCAAGATGGGAGAACTACACCAACCAAACAAATGGATGATCACAGCAGAAGAAGTGCTGGAACAACCCCACTTGGGAATTTCTCCAAATTAAAAACAAGTCAAAGTTTTGCCAACGATTCAATAGAGTATGACCAAGACCATAGTTTTAACCAAAGCTTTGATGACAGATATTCGAAACCATTTACACCGACAAAGGGAAATGTTCGATCTTCTAAATACATGCTGTCTGCCATGAATCATCCAAAAAACAAATTGACTTATCAACAGCAAGAAGAGCTATTAAGAAAAAAGGAAAAGGAAATTGAATATTTCAGATCCATGCAACAACAGCAAAACTATCAGGTCAAACCAAAAGTCAATGATTCCAAACGGTTATCATTTCAACATACACATCATAGTAGTCCAGATGTTGCATCTAGGCTCCATCAAATGGATTATACATCACCAACAAGCATAAAATCGCCATCTTATGGTGACGTACCACATTCTCAAAATGGCAAATATCAGCATTTGCTAAACAATTACGTCGCTACCTCGGATTCTACGCCAACAAAAACCAGCAAGAGGGCCACCATGGCCTCTTATGAACCAGAGTTTCTTGATGAATTTGACGAGATTGCTAAAAAGAAAGCCCAGTTGGAAATTGAATTGGAGAGATTAAAACAGTTGGAAAAATTATCCAAAAAGGCTGC
>NC_032089.1:1432907-1497562 GCF_000182965.3 Candida albicans SC5314
AGTGGGTCAGTCAATTCATATTCCGGGACTGACGACACCTCCAAGAAAAATTCCTCAAAAGATGACTTGAGTAAGAAGCTTTCTAGGTATGTCACCGACGAGGATGATGCTGGTTACGATTTGCAATATTCAGCAAGTGGTGGTGATGAATCCCCACCTCCACCTCCACCTCCAAAACACATTACACCAAATAAGACTTATGGTTATGTGAGAGACGATCATTTTAATAAACCTACGCCACGTGTTCCATTTGATGCTGATGATTTTAGAATATCTACAAACTCCCAGGGTGTCATAGATGAAGAGGCGTACCTCAAGTTATCTTTAAAACAAGAAGAATTGAAAAACTCCATTAAATCATTACAAAGTGATGTTTTGAATTTGTCGGAATTAAGTGCTACTAGTGCTGGTTCATTTCTTAGACATAAATACGAAAAAGATTTACAAGCTAGTCAATTGGGTCTGAGTCACATATCAGTGGAAGAACGTCATGAAGAAGAACCAGATAAAACTTCAGATGTTATGGAAACTGTTTTCCAAGACAAAAAACCCAAACAGTCTAATATATTTAAAAAATTGTTGAGGAAAAACCATGATGATGTCCATCCAATAGAAAGAACCATTCAAAAACAAGAACAAATTGATTGGGCTACGTTCAAATCGGATATCAATAGGATGAACTCACTAACGTCGCATGACAAACAAAGTAGGACTAAAAGAGTAGTAAGACAAGATGGATCTATAATTGTTAAGCCATTGGATTTTATATCTGAGATTAACACTAATGAGACTGTGGGTCCTGAAGATGATGATATTGACTTGGAAAACGTGCAATATAGTAAAATCGAAACATTTATGCTGAATTACGATTTGAGCTACGATTTGAATGAATTGATTTCTGACATTTCAATCAAATTTCATTCTTCAGTGATCAATCAAGTCCGATGCATTTTGGTGCATTTATGCAAGTTTGACATTATTGAAGAAACATCGAAAATTCTGCAACAAAAGCCAAAATTATCTGAAGTTCAACATAGTGGCAAGGCAACTATTTTTCAAATCAATTACATTTTCAAGAAAATATTAGATGCATTAAAAATTCCGTGTGAGGTTGTTTTAGGGTTTTGGAAAAAACCAAATGAATTTTATCATAATGAACAATACGTAATAAACCATTGTTGGCTTTCTGTTTTGGTCGATAACAATTTTAGAATAATGGACATATATAATTTTAAAAATGCATCTGTGTGCAATTTACGACAAGAAAAGCTCAACGAATTCTATTTCCTTGCTGAACCATTAAGTTTGGTGTCAACCCATATCCCTTGTATTATTGATTTACAACATGTTGTCCCACCTATCGATCCAAATATTGCATTCTATTTGCCACGCACCTATTCAGGTTTCTACAAAAACGGATTGGCATTCAAAAATTTCAATAATGCATTGACAAGAATCAATGATTTGGAGATTTTTGAATTGGAACTCGAAATCCCCACCACCGTTGAACTTTTCACTCTAGTGAAGACTGCAAGAGCAACCACTAATGAATTGAGTTTGTGTCAAATTAAATGGGTCAATCACAAACGTGTTGCTAAGATCAAGGCAGTGTTACCCGAAAAGGAATCAGTGGGTGTTTTGCAGATATTTGCTGGACCTAAGGGGTTACAAAAGCATTTTGACAATATTCATGAATTGGCAATTGTAATTCCATTATCTCATGAAGGTACATCTAAACCAACGAAGTTTGTACAACGATTCCCAACCGTGCAGAGTCAAAAAAATGATTTGTACATAATAAAGCCACAAACTAGTAAAATCGTTGCCAATAATATGTATAACTTTGAAATCGAACAATATCCATCAAAAGGGTTGAATTCTGGTTCCGGATTAATGAATCAAGATTTCAAGTTGGTTATTGAATCACCATCAGGAAAATACTTTAAATTGAATAAGGAAGATAACTCCAAGCCATACGGATTGTACTCATTAAATATCAAGTGTCAAGAATTGGGGTTGTATAGAGGATTAGTTATTGGAGATAGTGGTACTAGTTGGTATGTTTTCGCTCAGTGGGAGTGCATAGGTAGCACAGTTGCAAATTAGCATAATTGTAAAATCATCCTAAACTTTTATTCAAAGAATATATATATATATAAAGAGGGAAACAGAGTGGGTATTATTTAGTTTTAAATTCTTTATAGATTACCTCTTCTGCTACTACTTCTTTTTGCCATTTGTACATTATTTGTTTGCATTATACAGTTTATTATTTTAGATTAATGTTGGATGTAGTATTATTTGGGTTAGGAAAAACTAGAGAGTGCGTGTAATTCTGCAATGACTGTTCTAAGCTTTTTTTTGGCTTCATTATTTTTCAGTTTAGTAGAGTGTTTTCTCAATTGAAGACATATTTGGTTTCTACCATCATACAATCAAATCCATCAGTGAACCACATCAATCATGTCTACTGCAGCAGTTGCAACGAAACCATCTGTTACTTCAAAACCAGCAACTAAACAAGTTCTGAATTACACCAAAGAAAAAAAAGTAGGGGAAGGTACATATGCTGTTGTGTACTTGGGTAAACAAATCTCCACCAAACGGCAAATTGCCATCAAAGAAATCAAAACAGGATTATTCAAAGATGGATTGGATATGTCAGCATTAAGAGAAGTTAAATATTTGCAAGAATTGAAACATCCCAATGTTATTGAACTAGTAGATGTATTTTCAGCAACAAATAATTTAAATTTGGTATTAGAATTTTTACCTTGCGATTTGGAAGTGTTGATTAAAGATAAATCGATTGTTTTCAAATCAGCAGATATCAAATCATGGCTTCTAATGACATTACGTGGGATACATCATTGTCATCGGAATTTTATTTTACATCGTGATTTGAAACCAAATAATTTATTATTGGCACCGGATGGACAATTGAAAATAGCGGATTTTGGTCTTGCACGAGCTTTGGTAAATCCTAATGAGGATTTATCATCTAATGTTGTTACTAGATGGTATAGAGCCCCTGAATTA
Source organism: Candida albicans SC5314 (assembly GCF_000182965.3). Lineage (NCBI taxonomy): Eukaryota > Fungi > Ascomycota > Pichiomycetes > Serinales > Debaryomycetaceae > Candida > Candida albicans. The sequence goes on from NC_032089.1 coordinate 1,435,947, forward strand.
TTATTTGGTGCTCGACATTACACTGGAGCAGTTGATATCTGGTCAATAGGTATAATATTTGCTGAATTAATGCTTCGAATACCTTATTTGCCAGGTAAAGATGACGTTGATCAATTAGATGTTACATTTAGAGCTTATGGGACACCAACAGAGCAAATATGGCCAAATGTTTCCAGTTTGCCAATGTATAACGCACTTCATGTGTATCCACCTCCTTCAAGACAAGAATTACGTAATAGATTTAGTGCTGCTACGGAAAAAGCCCTTGATTTGTTGATATCGATGACCCAATTGGATCCAAGTAGAAGATGTGATTCTACACTAGCATTATTACACGATTATTTTACTGAATCGCCTCGTCCTACTGACCCAAAAAAGTTGCCTAAAAAGTCTTCTCCAGAAAAGAGAGAGAATGAAGATGAACAGAATAATGGCTCTAAAAGAAGGCATGTTTAGGTTTCTATATATATGTGTGTGTATAGTTATTTGTTATTTATGGTATAGATCTTTAACGTATTCTCCGATTGCCCATGAAGCTGTTAAACCAGGACTTTCCATACCCAAAAGATTAACAAACCCTGGGTATCCTGGTTCTTGTTTTATTTCAAAATCAGCAAACTTTTTCATATTCTCTTCTAATGAATAAATTTTTGGTCTTACTCCAGAATAAGAAGGATGCAATGAATCAAGAGTGATGCTCGGGAAATAAGTCTTGATTGCCTTATACGCTTCTTTTAAGTTTTGTGGATTTGGGGTATAATCTATATCTTCGGCTCTTTTTATATCTAACCATTCTAAATCAGGACCAAATCTCAATTGACCGCCTAGGTCAAACGTCAAGTGTGTGCCCAAAGACGAAGCATTAGGATTTGGACAAGGATATATCAACACATCGGTTATTTTGCCTATCGATGTTGTTGGCAGATAACTGAAATAATTTCCCTTGGCAAAATAACCTTGATATTGTCTTTCCTTTGGTAACAACAAGTTTGAAACTTGAGCAGCATATAGTCCTGCTGCATTGACAACATTGTCTGATGTCAATTCCATTTCACCAGCATCCGATTCTAATCGTAAGGTATAGTTTGAAGTTCCTTTATTATACTCCAAGTCTGTTAATTCTGTATTGAGTCCAATAGTCCCGTTGTTACTCTCGAATCTTGCTTGATGGAAAAGAGTGTAATCATGAGATGATATGATTCCTGTAGTTGGACTTTCAAGAATAGCTGTCTCGGCTCGAATTAAAGGGTATTTTGCCTTTGCCTTTGTTGGTGAGATAAAATTTACTGGGACGCTAACCTCTTTTGCTATATTGTTTATTTTTTCAAGGTATTCTGCCTCTTTATCTGTTTGAGCAACCACCCATTTCCCACATTGTTTCAAAGCAACTTGGAAATTACCTTTTGCCCAAGCGTCATAGATTTTGTTTTTCCCAGCAATGCATAGTTTGGATTTTAATGAATTCGGAGGATAATATATCCCTGCATGAATAACTTCTGAATTTCTTGACGTAGTTTCCATTCCTAATTGTTCATTTTTATCAATTAATAAAACTTCATTTCCCGGTTGTTCTTGGAGTTCGGCCGCTATTGCTGTACCTACGACACCTCCGCCAATAACAACGTGTGAAAAGTCAGATTGCAATACAGCCAATGTGTGGAAATGGCGTAGTCTATTCAATTGTCTAAACATAAACTGTAGTAATTGTGATTTTAAGATGTTGTTTTGAGAAAAAGCTTAAACTAACACATTATCGATTTTTATTCAATTCAATTGCAATTCGCAATTCGCAATTCTTTTTTTCTATTTGCTCATATTGGGGATGAAAAAATTAGTACAGATCTGTTGTGGCTTGCAATCAATTGGGTCTCTTGGAGATGGTGAATGAAATGAGCTTGAAGATCTGACTATATATTTGTCTAACTAAGAAATATTGAACAGATTGTATGCACATGAGAGATTTGCTTAAGCAATTGGAAAGAAATAGTTCATGGCCAGAGAATTAAAGTACTATCAAGTATTTTTCAGTACTGTTTGAGTGTAAATGAAACAGTCCTCCATTACATATTACCTAGTATACTCAAAGAGGGATTGCAGCTTGTCTTCGATGATTGTTGTAGTTTTGTCTGTTGAAATTGTCGATCCTAGCGGCTGAGTTTTACAACACTATGTCGTATGATGTGGTAGGGCTCTGGTTGCAAAGTAGTGAGTACCCGTAACACAAACTATTGAAACTGTTTTTCAAGTAATCCACTCTGTGTTTCTTGGGAGTTTCAAGATATCAAGTCTGTGTGACACACCAATCAGTTTTATGCTCTAGATATTTGACGGGGTAGTGCAAACTGCCCAAAAGTTGATTTTCAGGTAAATGCAATTACCACCAAACCATGCAAATCGATGTCAAATCTAGATTTGATATTCTCGTGCATCGCAGAGAAAAACTCATAACTCGCAACTCCAGAGTCACTGGTGGGGAGGAGATTGTTGGTGGGAAAGGAATAACAAAGCAAAATAAAATTGGGTGAAACGATCTTTAACAAACTATGCTACAATTTTGAGATTTGCAAAAGTCACACATTCTGATATGTCACCAAATAAATTTCAGAGGTTGGATTATTGATCGTGCTTTCTATTATTGAAAGTGGTAACCAAGTCAAATAAAAGTCGTTTGACATTCTTGAGCTGGTTACGGGAGGCATTGGGAAAGTCTGTTTGTTTAGTTTTTCAATTTCGAAAAAAAAAGATCATGTTGGCCCCTTTCACTTGAAAAGTGTGAATTGAGAGAAACTTTTGGACTCTGCTCTTCTGTATCACGGGGATATATGTGAAATTGATCAGATCCATCTGTCTCTCAAAGTCAAAAACAAAAAAAAAAACGGTCTCAAAACCAACACTTTTTGGCTCTCTTTGGCTGTATCTCAAATTCTTTGAAGTGCTACATGTAATCGTTAACTGAAAGACAAAACTAATTGGACAAAATCAAACAAAAAAATGCATACTGCAATAATGATTTTGCAATAAGAAAAAATAAAAATTAGACGATTTTGCAATGTGCTTTATTGTTAATTTAGATAGAACAATAGAAATAGATGGACTAGACGGTGGGATTTCTTATCACTATCACCAGGTAATACAGAAATATCTTGTGATTTCTAAGTATTTTTTGAAGGAGAACAATAGTATTGGGAAAGAGGAAAGAAAGAAAAAAATAAAATAAGATGAGAGGGATAATGAACAGAAACAGAAATAATTATATTTGGTTCAAGAGATGTATGAAGTGATAAATTTATCAAATGCGGCATGAACTTTAAAACAAGGTTTTCGGTAGAGTCCAAACTAAAAAAAAATTCTATCGAAAAAAGTCCAATGGTTATGTAATGCAATGGAGAGAAGGAAAGGAAAGGGGGAGAAGATAGGAGGATAGAATGAGATATGAATGAATGAAAACAGCAAGCAAGATGCTGTTTCTGCTCAATCTGCAAAAATGACAGATACTTTGTAGTAGTTAGAAGCAATTAGTAGTAAATCCAAGCGATTTGGACGGGGGGAAGGAGGGGGGCGGCAAGTCAGACAGGAAGTAAAATTGGAATTTAATAGAACAAACGAAAAATGTATATCTTTTCATTTTCCATTATTTATATATGTGAGTGTTTTTGTGTGTTTACATTAAAGAGTAAACTATCACTAAATGACAATAATGAAAATGTGAATGAAATTTAAATGAAAAAAAAATATGAATGAAATAAAATTGTCAGTTTAATTGGTTTTCCCTTTTTGGATTAAATTGTTCCTCTTAATTTTTATAATCTGCTTTTTTTTTTTCATCCGTCAGTTTTTTTTTTTTYTCTTTTTTTTTTTGTTGTTGTTGTTGTTATTCTTTTTCTTCTTCATATTTTCGTTTTCCTTTTTTTAAAGTTTTCGTTAGTCAGTTATTTATCATCAACATATTGCTTACAACACTTATCTTTCCAGATTTAAAACACTTATCCTTCTACTTCATTACATTGCTATAGAATAGATTGTTTACATTAGAAGTTTGATAATTCTACAAAAACTTGCATAGATTTCGCTCCCGCAAAAAGGAAAAAAAGAAAAAACATAGAACAGTTTTATTATTGATAGATTAAACAGCAATGAGAAGCATTAAATCAGTCGTAGTTGGAGATGGTGGAGTAGGTAAAACTTGTTTATTGATATCCTATACTACCAATACTTTCCCAAATGATTATATTCCCACTGTTTTTGATAATTATTCAGCCTCAGTTATGATTGATGGCGAACCAATCAAATTAGGATTATGGGATACCGCTGGTCAATCAGAATATGATAGATTAAGACCGTTATCGTATCCACAAACAGAAATATTTTTATGTTGTTTCTCCGTGATAAGTCCTGACTCGTTCCAAAATGTCAAATCTAAATGGATACCTGAAATATTGCATCATTGTCCAAAGGATATCTTAATTTTATTGATTGGTACCAAGGTCGATTTACGAGACGATTTGCATGTATTGGACGAGTTGACAGCCAGGAATTTGAGTCCCGTCACTTTTGACCAGGGAAGCAAGTTGGCTAGAGAGATTGGTGCCATAAAATATATGGAATGTTCTGCTGCTACTCAAGTCGGTGTCAAGGAAATATTTGATTACGCAATAAGGGCAGTGTTAGACCCACCAAACGCTAACAAAGGTGAATATGTTACAAATGACAGTGTGCCAGGAATGGGTGTCAACAATTCCAGTGGTAGTAAGAAACATAACGAAAAGAATGGGTCTGGAACAGCAACTGCTGGTACTGGTAAGAAAAGAAAAATTAAGAGAGCTAAAAAATGTACTATATTATAATCATGGGAAATACTATTAGGAGAATCAATTGATTGATACCTTTGTTTTTCTTGTTTTGTTTTGTTTTGTTTTGGTTTTTTTCAGTTTTACTTTGCTTCTGGTTGCTTTTTTGTTTTTTGTTTTTGTTTTTGTTTTTTGTTGTATTCATTTGATGATTTGAAATTATCTAATTATAGAGGTGGGAGTGTACAGAGAGTAGAAAGTTATATAAACAATGTCCAATGAATTTAATTGAGGTGAATCCAGTTGTGTCTATTCTTTGTCATTCAATTAACATAAACAGCTTATAATGTTTACCATTTTATTTTATTTGATGTTTCAAAATCTTGGAACTCAGACTTTTGTTATTTTGCATTAATTCATTTTGTATTTATATGTTTCACAGATGTGTTTCTATTCTCATCGGAACTTGATAATTTTTTTATTATTATCCCTGTTATTTGATGTCTGATCATTTGTTGGGAGTCTTGTATAAACTAAATTACTTTTTAACTTTATGATTTGGTAGTAAAATTACGCCGTTTATTACCTTACATATACAGTGTCCATTGTAAGTCATCTATAATATATACGTCAAACTTCGTTACCAACCAATTTTGAACAAAACATAGTTAATACCAAAAATACCACCACTTAATTGATTAAAGCTGCTCTTGAAGGATGGACATTCAGTGGCACCACGGGTTTCGAGGCTGGTTTCTTCTTTTTCCCTTCGTCAACTCGTTTCTTTCTTTCTTCAAGCACTTTTTCATTCTTTTCTTTCAATTTCTGTATTCTTGCTTCCGAATTACCTCCTCCTCCAACGGTCAATTCCACATTGATTTTTCTGTTACGTATTTCTGTATGATGCATTCGTAAAGCTAATTCCATTTTACTTTGAATTTCTTGAGTATCATTATCAAATTCCAAAAATGCAATTCCTTTATCAGGTCGAATTCTTATTCTATCAGGATTACTATTTTTAAAATGCGAAATCAATTCAGCTTGTTGGATATCATATGGCAAATTACCCACAAATAAAATAAACCTAGGTCCTTTCCCACCATTAACACCTTTACCTTTTTTGCCTCTTCTTGTCTTTCTTTTCTTTTTTGGTTGTTCTAGAGAATCTTGTTCTGTATCCTTGACATCTTCCTGTTTTTCCTCTTCAGCTTTTCTTTTCCTTTCTAACTTTTCCTCCTTTTCTGCATCTCTTTCCTCTTTGGACTTACGGAAACTAAGTGCTTTTCTTTCCTTTTTAGATAATTTGGCTGTATCTGACATCGTAGTAATCGTTTCAGGGATTAATAAAGAAATGAAAACTAAATTTATGGGACCGTAAAAAAAAATAATGCTTTCTTTTTCGTGCGATGAGTAAAAGGGGAGAGAAAAAGAAGTAGAAGGATTATAATCAGACTCTCGATTTGATTTTCTTTTTTTTTTGTTCTGGTTTGTTCTTTATCTGATCTACTTAGCACGTTGGACTCAATTCAAACACACAACTACAATCAAATGCCTAATGAATCTATAGACAATTCAGGTGAAGTTGTCTTTCTGCAACCTAATATTGATCAGAAACCACCTCCTCCGCCACCAACTTCAAATACTAATTTTCTCACTCATGTCAGGTCTCGCCTGCCATCACGGTCTGTTTCCCCCTATGCATATAGAACTCGATCTGATGATAGGCAGCCCATTGCATATTCCGGCGATAATAATACAATAATCAGAGAAACAGCTAGATCAGAATTAATTACGCGGCATCAATTACAGAATGTCCATCTGGATCAAAGTCGTCGAGGAAGAAGTAGATCACGAGAAAAGAAGAAAGTTGATACAAAACCACATGTAATCAGTCTAATGGGATTTGACACTACAACGACACTCAAGAAGAAATAAACTGGTTTTCCCTTACCCCWCCCACACTCTCCTACAGAAACTTCGAAAACAATTTTTATTTGTTACTGTCGTTCTACAAACAATCAACGGGTTTTGATTAGGAGTCTACGGTCGTTATTGTTTCATTTTGTGATGTATTTGTTGTATAGGATCTATTCTAATTTATCTAATAATTTGGCATGTTCTTTAATTAATTCTTCATGTTTGTTTCTTAATTCAGTGTATGCTTGAGAAACTCTTTGTAATCTCTCTTCGAGATCCGATACATTCTCGTTGCCAACTTGTTTGACAATAGAGTTTATTCCAGAAAGGTTTTTGAATTGTAATTCTTCAGATTGTTTGCCTTGTAACCAAGTTGCAAAGTCAATATTGCCGGTTGCGTTGGTGGTTGCGGTGGTTTTACCAGGAATGTCCAAGAATATCTGATGTTCTTCAGAATTGGTGCTTGCTAGTACTCGTTTAAATTGAGGTATCATTCTATGTTTCTTGTCAGCTTTATTAGTGGTAGTACTAGTAGCTAAGTTATTGACAAAGTCATCAGGGATAGTTTCAACAGCAATATAAGCTATTGGAGAGTTACAAGGTGTGAATGATTTCACAACTTGTTTCGTTACAATGTCAGACACAAACACTCTGCCTTCAGAATCACCAGATATTATACTTGTACCATCAAAAGAAATTGTCAATTTCGTAACAACAACAGGCTTATCGTCTCCTGTTTTCGTCTTTTGTTGATGTGCAACAAATGTCTCTTTTAAATTTTGATCAGCATCAACCGTGATTATCTTATTCATGCCGCCAATACTTTCCAACACTGATGTATGGCTATTTATAGAATATAAAGGAATTGATCTTACAAGACCGTTATTCAACCCGACATATAACGCTCTATTAGCTGGATCCTTGGTGATACATTCAGCGGAACTGGGTAAAATAAATGTGGTTAACAAACTCTTTGTGACTATATCATAAATCCTGACCGTGCTGTCTTTTGAAGTTGTATATAATTTTAGATCATTAATATTATGGGTATCATTTAAACAAAGATCAGTGAGTGGTAATGTGTTATCAGTGATTTGCCAATATGGTTTCACTTGATGGTCTGATTTGTCATAAATACTAATTAATTCTGCTAAATTCCATACAAGACATCTGGCATCCTCTCCTCCGGTAATTAAAAATGTTCCACAGCTTGAACCCTTGATGGTAGTAATCCCCTGATAATGGGCATCTCTGACACATAATAAATTGCCTGAACTTAATTCCCAAATGTACAATTTCCCACTCTTTGATCCACCTGCTAACAACCAAGGAACTCGGTAATTTGGTAATTTGTATAACTGGTTGTCATCATTGTCGCTGTTGTTGTTACTGCCATTTGGATGGTTTATCAACGTGATACAAGTCAATGCTTCTGGTATCGGTATACGTTGATCAACACTTTCTTTTCCCCATGAATATACATTGATTAATGCTTTGTTAGGAACAGCAGTGAAAATTCTTTCTCCCGGACCAATACCAGTTACCGTAGTACCGTTTATATGCGAGTCTGCTTGTCGATAAGATGCATATTGTTTGGAAGAATGGATTGATGTAACATATCCATATGATTCTTGACTGTGTTTATCAGCTGGATCACCTTGAGCTATGTAAAATACTACTTCATCCATGTTTGTGAATTTATAAGAGAGCGATGAGATGAGTGGGACAACAAGAACAAGAAATTGTACAAAATTTTTTTTTTTTTCAATACATACATCCCAAAGTATGTTAGCACTGAAAAAAAAAAGGACAAGAAGAACAAAAAGGCAACCAATTTGTGAACAAATTCCCACCTCCAATACAGCATTTTTCTTCACTCTTGATATACCAATTATGCCAGTGAATTTTTTAACTAGTGTTGTGTTTGATGGGCCAGAGGTGATTCCATATTGGGACCAAATCAAAGAATATGGACCTACCGTTCTTCCCATTCTATTAACTCTTGCTGGGGCCAAGTATTATTTCCATGGTGCCACCAATACGTGGGAGCGAGACATGCATGGGAAAGTGTTTATGATTACTGGTGCGACCAGTGGTATTGGAGCTCAAATAGCATATGAATTGGGACAACGAGGAGCACAACTAATACTACTTACTAGAAGAACCAATGATCAATGGGTGGCTGAGTATATTGAAGATTTACGTGATAAAACTAATAATGGTTTGATATATGCCGAAGAATGTGATTTGAGTTCACTTTATTCAATCAGAAAGTTTGCCACAAGATGGCTTGATAACCAACCACCAAGAAGATTGGATGGAGTCATTTGTTGTGCTGCTGAATGTATCCCACGAGGAAAATCCAGACAAATAACTATGGATGGAGTTGAACGACAAATCGGTATTAATTATTTGGCTCATTTCCATTTGTTGACTTTATTGGGTCCATCACTAAGGGTTCAACCTCCTGATAGAGATGTACGGGTGTTGATTGCAACATGTTCGTCGCAAAATTTGGGAGATGTTGATTTAAACGATTTATTGTGGAGTGACAAGAGGTATCCAGCAACTCAGCCATGGAAGGTATATGGAACATCGAAATTACTTTTAGGGTTATTTGCCAAAGAGTATCAAAGACAGTTGATGGGATATGAGCGTAAAGATAAGGCCCCTTGTAATGTTCGTATCAATTTAATCAACCCTGGTATTGTTAGAACACCGTCAACAAGAAGATTTTTGTCTTTGGGCACTGTATGGGGATTGATTATCTATTTGATCTTATTCCCGATCTGGTGGTTGTTTTTCAAAAGTGCTGAGCAAGGTACTCAGTCATTTTACTTTGCGTTATTTGCTCCTATTTTCATGAAAATCGAAGGTGGTAACGTGGTACAAGAATGTAAAATAATGACTAAAGTTAGAAAAGAATATACTGATGATGACTTGCAACAAAAAGTTTTCCACAACACTGAAGAATTAATCAAACAAATTGAAACAAAATCAGCTATTGAACGTAAAAAACATGAAAACGCTAAAAAGACTCCAGAACAAAAAGCCAAGGAAAGGCAAGAGGAATTGAATAGAAAGAGGGATTTGCATATTAAACCAGAAACTCCGGAGGAACTAGAACTGAAATTAAATCTGTTGAGAAATCAAATTGGTATGGGGACTGGTATTCTGTCTAATGAAATGCCATTGTTCCCCGATGACGAAACTCTCAAGAAGGTGATCAGTTCCAAGAAGAATGCTAGTAGTAATAATAGAGATGGTCTGAAATCAAATAAGAGTCAAAAGAAATCTAAAAAAGTATAGGTTTGTATCTGTAAATAAACGAGCCACCCACTTTCTTCTTCTCCATCGCCTACCTTTTTGGATCTCTTGGTCTTAGCGCGCTTTTTTCTCCTCCCCTCTTGATTACACCACAAAACCAACTCAACAAATGAATAATGGAGATTTCTTAAGCAATAACAACAAAGCGGAGGAGGAAGAATGAAAGATCTATGAAGTAAGGCTTAGATAAATAATTGATAGTACTTTAGCTATTGTTTTTTTTTATGTTTGAGCCATTTGCGGCAAAATGATATACTCTGGGGGGGAATGTATTTGATTGGAAGATCCAAGAAGATCTAAGATAGTAGTATGGAGGGACAAAAACGAAATAAGAAAAACTTCCAATATCTCGAGTTGTCGAGGCATTGTTGTGTAAGGTTTGGAATATCAATATCATTGAATCTAATTGATTAGTCATTGACATGACCACCTTCACTGATTGGTGATCATTTAATTTCGCACCTAGTAGAAGGAATGCTGGTATCGCGGGCAACTTTCAAGGTTTCTTACTTTTTCTTTTTTCTCTTGGGTGCCGACGACCCTTCCTCGTGGTAATTCAATTGTTCACCTGAAAACCTTAATCTAAATTAATTATTAATGATAATAATAGATAGGAGAGAGAAAGAGAGAGAGAATGTGTGTGTGTGGGCGTGTTTGTGAGACAAAAAAAAAGCAAAATCAATAATACATCCGAAATTAGTCTTATCAGAAACAAATTAAATCGTTCGCAATTTCCCTTCCAAGGCACGAGACCTCACACATAACATCAGCCAAAAGAAAGAGAAAAAAAAAAGAGGCAACCTCTCTCAAGACGTTGAAAATTTATACCGCCGATATTCTATAACCAAAGCAAACTTGGATTTCCGTTCCAGTTTATTATTTTCTTTAGTTTTATATTTTTTTTTTCTTAGATCAAAACAAATTATCAAATCTTGTTCAACCTTTCAAGTCAAAGTAATTTGTTTCTCATACATTATTGAACTCATTTGCATTAGGTTATTATTATCAGTGTGGAGTTTGCTTTTTTATTGGTTTATTTTCTGGCTCTCCAAATACTATAAAAAAATAATATTGTTCAAAAAGAATTGTGCCACTCGATTTCCTAGTTATCCATAGTCTTTTACAAATTTGAAATTTTAGCATTATGTCAACCGATATTGAAAATACACTGCAGCAAAGTCAACTGCCACAACAACCACAGCAGCAACAGCAACAACAACAGCAACAACAACCACAACAGCCAATGTCGTCCTTGACAAAGTTGCTACATGAATCGACCTCAACCCTAGCTTCTCCAGTGTTATCGAGAAATACTTCTGAAGTGACTTTCAAGGATCAGGGTCGCCGTACACCCGAAATTTTGAACATAAGTGATACTGTTGATGCTAAATCACCTGGAATCACTATTGACGTTTCAAAACCAAAACCTTCTCCAATAGATACTGATGGTATGAATGTTGAGCCACAGGCTGTGCATGGTTTTGATCCATCTCCAAACACCAAAGTTTCGTTTCTGTCTCCATTTTCGCCAACTTCGCCATTTACCAGACAATCATCAAATTCATTTTCAAGTAACCAAGCATTTCAAAATACAAGAGGGGCAGTTGCTAGTCCAAGATATATAAAGAACAATTCAGTTAGTCACTCCTCAGTATTTATGGGTGGAGAAAGTTTATCATCGTCGATACCTTATTCTGCTCCTGGTGGTGGGCGTGGCAATCCAGCTTCTCATAGTGGGAATACTGGTAGCTTACAGCGTGAGAATTCATTTTCATCGTTAAACACTAGTGATAGTAACTCATCAGCCCATATTCCAAACTTACCCAATGGCCAACCTATCAATTCAATCCATATACAATCTCCACAGGTGAGTGCTTCAAGCATTGACTCGAGGTTTGTTGTATCAAAACAGAGAATCGCTCAGGCCCAAGCTCAAGCACTGTTGAGTAGTTCTCAAAGATCAAACTCACAGAGTGGGTTATCGTTTTTCTTTTCTCAAAAAAGTAAGCCAGCAGTGAAAAGAGATTCTACAACTGACTTGGGTGCATTTTACAACAACTCTTATCAAGACCGTGATGCACCAATTGTTTCTGGTTCACCTAATTCTTTATCTTCGGCAGAATCTACTGTGTCATATGGCAGTAGTGCTCCTACAAGACACAACTCAATGGCAAATTTAAAACGGTTTTTCAAAAAATCAACACCAACAACTTCACAACCAGTGGGCACCCTGAATTTGTCTTCATCGCTTAGATCGGCTAGTTCCGGTGCAAGTGGGGCAATGAATATTCCAAATTCATTGAATGGACAAACTAACAATGGTTATCAATCACCATCATCATTCAGTGCTAGCACTTCCAATACTTCATATTCACAATCTCCAGGCACCAATTCTTCTTCAGTGACTCGTAGTTCAACATTGCAAAACAAAATGAATTATCATGAAAGACGTCAATCGGTGCTGGGAATTGTCAACAATTCACAGCAATTGCCTTTTTCTAAACGATACCACAGTAAAAATGCTGAAAGTTTAGGGGCTGGTGCTGGAGGTTCAGTTCGGTTGCTTACAAGAGTAAGTGATGGCTTGACTTTTGCCGTCAAAGAGTTTAGGGCCAAATATCAAAATGAATCGAAGCGTGATTATGCCAAAAAGATCACTGGTGAATATTGTATTGGATCTACTCTAAAACATCCTAATATTATTGAAACCGTTGAAATTTGTTACGAAAATGAACGAATTCATCAAGTTATGGAATATTGTGATTTTGATTTATTTGCCATTGTTATGTCAAACAAAATGTCCAGAGAAGAAATCAATTGTTGCTTTAAACAAATTTTGGCTGGTGTCCATTATTTGCATTCTATGGGTTTGGCTCATCGTGATTTGAAATTGGATAACTGTGTTATTGATAAACGAGGAATTGTTAAAATTATTGATTTCGGATCAGCTGTGGTGTTTTCTTATCCGTTCACCAAAACATTAATTGAAGCACAGGGAATTGTTGGGTCTGATCCATATTTAGCTCCTGAAGTTTGTGTTTTCAATAAGTATGACCCTAGACCTGTTGATGTTTGGTCGGTTGCCATTATCTATTGTTGTATGATGTTAAAGAAATTCCCTTGGAAAGTGCCGAAATTGTCAGATTCTAGTTTCAAGTTATTTGCATCACGAGGTGAATTTATTCCAATTTCCGAGATGTTGAAAAAGACCCCAAATGATATGGAGAAGTCTAATAGTAATGGAAGTAGTGGGGGTGGCTTAAGTAATTTGGAGGATATAAGTGAGGCATTGGAAGATGAGATTACAGCCGGTGCTAAGCAGAAACCTTCAACTACTGGTCAAAATGGTGCTACTGCCAATGGGAAGGATCACACATCAAGTGAAACAGGAGCAAACCGTTTATTGTTGGCTTTACCAGAAGATTGTAGAAGACTTATTGGTCGTATGGTTGAACTAGCTCCAGCTTGCCGTATCACTATTGATGAAGTGTTGAATGATTCATGGTTGAAATCAGTAAATATGTGTACTGTTGAGGAAAGTTCGCCTGGTGTATTTGAGGTTATTAAATGTGAAGATCATGAACATACTCAAGTGGATCAATCTAAAGCCCATATTGCAGCTTTTGAAAAGAATAAGAAGAAATAGAATAGGTGGGAATCATTACGAAGATCATGAGCATTTAAGATTAAAAAATAAATCCAATTATAGACAAAATATGTAGCATTTTTACTTTTTCATTTTTTTATTTTTGTTAACTATATGTACTTTTTTTAATACTTTTTAATTCTTCATATCATCTTAACTTTCATTTGAATTAAATCTATGTAATAATATGTACAAGTAGTATTTGGTGATATAAATTTATGTAAAATTAGTAAATCTCAATTTCTTCATTTATGGTACAACTTTGATACCAACCACTTTTGCCGTACTAATTACGCTTCCAACAATAGCTTTAAGATCAACTGATTTATGTCTATCATCGGTTTTTTTAATCTTGGCAATCTCCCAAATATGTTTCAACGACACTTCACCAACGGGTTCTTTCAATGCTTTCCCACTACCTTTTTCTACTCCGGCAGCTTTCATCAATAACCATGAAGTAGGTGGAGATTTCATTTCAAATGTAAATGTACGATCAGGTTTGACTTGTATTATGACGGGTATAGGCACTCCTTGATTATAAATGGCAGTACGAGCATTGAATTCTTTACAAAAATCAATGGCTTTGACCCCTTTGGAACCTAATGCTGGACCCACAGGTGGAGCAGGGGCAGCTTTCCCAGCTTCTACCACTAATTTGACTAATGCTCCTTTTGCAGACATGTTTATTGAAGGGGGGAAGGAAGTGACTTTGAACCGAAGGTCTAGTATTGATTGATGGCACTCTTTCTTTTCCAGGTTTTTTTTTCCCCTTTTCCTGTATTGATTTTTTTTTTTTCGTTCATAAGATTTGATCAATTCCTCTTGTAGTTTATGTACAGGAAACTGTAACTGAGTGGAAATTGAGAAGATTACAAACGAAAAAAAAAATGTTGAAAGTTAAGTAATATTTGAGATGAGAACTTGAATTGTGAACAACACAACTTATAATTATACAGAATCATGGCAAAATCTTTACCATTAAATTCAAGATCTAAAACTACTGCTTTAAAGCAACCTCGTGAATTATTCAGTTATGCTCGTGATATAGATGGGAAATATGTTTATGATGATCCTGAAAATTCATTATCATATTATTATTTGCCTGATTCAACCATTGATACTGGGATTGATTTACAAGGTGGATACTCTAAATTCAAAAAAATCCCTGACGAACAAAATTTAGCTGATTTCAATTCATTATTAAAAGCAATTATTAAATATGAAACTTCCGAAGGTAAAAAGATATCGAGTGATATAATCACTTTCCGAGAAATAATGACCAAAATACTTTCATTGCCATATAATTTAACTGATCCAATAGATTTATATGTTGTACCCTTTGACGGTCAATTATTTATTAAATCAGATGACGAACTAGATATGAAAAGAAGGAAAGAACAAGAAGTTCGAATGAAGCAGACAAACACTGTAGAAAGATATGATTATATGAAACGATGTGAATATGTTGGGTATAAATTTGAAACAATTGCCACTATTCCAAAACCATGGAGTCAAGTATCAAGAAGTCAAATTGAAAATAGGAATAAGAAAGTCGTTAATAATTACGAACAATATCTTTCTGTGATTAGAACTGGTATTGGTAATGTCAAATTGGTATTAGCTGGGGAAATTGATTGTTGTTGGGATTATTTACCTGATGAACAGAATAAAAAATTGAATCATTATGTTGAATTGAAAACTAGTCGAATCATTGAAAACAATTCACAAGTGGTTTCATTTGAACAAAAATTGTTTAAAGCATGGTGTCAATGTTTTTTAATGGGGGTCACGAAAATCATTTATGGATTTCGAGATAATAATTTAATTTTAAAAAATGTTGAGTTATTCAACACTGAAGAAATCCCAATTTTAATTAAAAATAATCCATTAACAAATGCAGCAACAGAAAAGAAAATCAATTGTACTAATGCATTGAAATGGTATGGGGCTGTAGTTGATTGGTTGAATACCACAGTTGATAAAAAAGATGAAACCAAGAGTTATCGTTTGAAATATGATCCTGTAAGGAAATCGTTCACTTTAAGTGAAACCGAAAGTGAAACTAATGAAAAATTAAGAAACGGTGAATTGCTCACGCCAGAATTTACCGAATGGAGACAAAGTTTGAAAAAATAGGTTTGTATGATTAGAATAAATGAAATAGATATATTTGATTAAAGCATTGTAGCAGAGGAGGTGTCTAGTACGGATTTGATAAGTTCGTATAGTTTTATTTTTTTGGCAAAATTTTGCAGCAAAACTGATATAAAAAAGAATCGATAGGTTAGTTACACGTGATTGACAAAAGTGGGGCTACTAGCACAGAACCTAGATGTACTGGTGAAATCTTATAAACTGACTCCCCAATTGTAATGTTCTTGAGACATCAATGCTAGGATGAATAGGAGGAAGATGCTTGTTCATTAGCCATCATCTCGTTTACAAGGAGGGTATAAGAGTAAACGAACATAAGTAGTAGTATTAAATGAGCTAACATGGGGGTTTGACATATTTCGCAGATTTCGGTGCTGAGATTCACTGAAATTACACAAACCCGAAACGTTTCCTAGTTTAGTATTATTATTATTCTTTCTTGTTGTCTTTAACGTTGTGCGAACACTTTGACATAGACCTGCAAATTAATTTCGAGGGAAACAGCAATTGTAATGAGCTCATAGTGATCATATTATTTTTGCAGTCTAGAAACGGATCATTGCTTAATAATACTAAAATCCTGGGTCACAGAAATATGGTAGAAGTGAAATCATAGCAAGTACACACAAAACAATAGAACATGGCTTGAACGCCCAAAGCAATCATAATCTGTAATGTTGGGCCACAATAAGTTGATTGCTTTTACACATACTCTATACTTCTTTACGACATGCATACATAAATAAAAAAAAAACCAATCACTCTTTCATTAATAAGCTAAATGGGTGGTTATAAGTGGTGTGATGAATTGGAATTCCTTCCATTGGTGCACACTATAGATTATATGAACTGGGGTAATGCTAAAAAAATAAAAAAAAACATTGTTGAAAATTAACGCGAAAGTAGAAGAAGTTATACCGAGGAAGTTTATCAATTTTTTTTTCTGGGGAAGCCAAACAAAAAAAAAATTTCCAGCCAATAATCGAATAGTTATAACTAATACAAATAATTGCTCTTCACAGTAGAAATTAGTTAAAAATGTCAATAAAAATTAATACCACAATGTAGCCAAGCAGATGTAGTTACTAATACAGCTATTTATTCACATATACATATAGCAATGATATCACTAGATCGAATCAAGGATCAGAAATTGATAATTATTAATCAAATAAAGGAAAAATACTGCATATAACCAAAGAGTCTGGATCTTTCAATTGATTGATAATCCCACATGAAAAAAAAAAAGCAGTGGATACATAAATTTTTTCCCATTTCCTTTAATAGTTATAGATTATAATAGTAATCAATTTTTTTTTATTGTTGTCTCCCCGCTAAATTTCTATTTCAATTCAATCTCTCTCCTTTGTAGAATATATAAATACCCCTTGAAAGTTACCAATAAAATTTCAACAATTACAAATTTCTTCTCCTCTTTATTTTTCCTTTCCCTTTTTCTTTCTATTCTTCCTTAATCTTTTTTATTAAGAATATTATATTCCTTTATCAATCTCAATTGATTTAGATCTTTTTTTTATTTTCAATTTCCTATTTATATATAAATTATTTATTATGGCTCCAACATTTACGAATTCTAACGGTCAACCAATTCCAGAACCATTTGCCACTCAAAGAGTTGGTCAACACGGTCCATTGTTGTTACAAGATTTCAACTTGATTGATTCATTGGCCCATTTCGATAGAGAAAGAATCCCAGAAAGAGTTGTCCACGCTAAAGGTTCCGGTGCTTATGGTGTTTTTGAAGTCACTGACGATATCACTGATATTTGTGCTGCCAAATTCTTGGACACTGTTGGTAAGAAAACTAGAATCTTCACCAGATTCTCTACTGTTGGTGGTGAATTAGGTTCTGCTGATACTGCTAGAGACCCAAGAGGTTTTGCTACCAAATTTTACACTGAAGAAGGTAACTTGGATTTGGTTTACAACAACACTCCAGTGTTTTTCATTAGAGACCCATCTAAATTCCCACATTTCATCCACACCCAAAAGAGAAACCCAGAAACTCACTTGAAGGATGCTAACATGTTTTGGGATTACTTGACTAGCAATGAAGAATCCATTCATCAAGTTATGGTTTTATTCTCCGACAGAGGTACTCCAGCTTCTTACAGAGAAATGAATGGTTACTCTGGTCACACTTATAAATGGTCCAACAAAAAAGGTGAATGGTTTTACGTTCAAGTTCATTTCATCAGTGATCAAGGTATTAAGACTTTGACCAACGAAGAAGCTGGTGCTTTAGCTGGATCTAACCCAGATTACGCCCAAGAAGATTTGTTCAAGAACATTGCTGCTGGTAACTACCCATCATGGACTGCTTACATTCAAACCATGACTGAAGCCGAAGCTAAAGAAGCTGAATTTTCTGTGTTTGATTTGACCAAAGTTTGGCCACACAAGAAATACCCATTGAGAAGATTTGGTAAGTTCACTTTGAATGAAAACCCAAAGAACTACTTTGCTGAAGTTGAACAAGCTGCTTTCTCCCCAGCCCACACTGTTCCATACATGGAACCATCTGCTGATCCAGTCTTGCAATCAAGATTGTTCTCCTATGCTGATACTCACAGACACAGATTGGGTACCAACTATACTCAAATCCCAGTGAACTGTCCTGTCACCGGTGCTGTTTTCAACCCACATATGAGAGATGGTGCTATGACTGTTAATGGTAACTTGGGTAGCCATCCAAACTACTTGGCCAGTGATAAGCCAGTTGAATTCAAACAATTTTCTCTTCAAGAAGACCAAGAAGTTTGGAATGGTGCTGCCACTCCATTCCACTGGAAAGCCACCCCAGCTGATTTCAAACAAGCTCAAGAATTGTGGAAAGTGTTGAAGAGATATCCAAACCAACAAGAACATTTGGCCCACAACATTGCTGTACATGCTGCTGGTGCTGATGCTGCTATCCAAGACAGAGTGTTTGCATACTTTGGTAAAGTCTCTCAAGACTTGGCTGATGCTATCAAAAAGGAAGTTTTGGAATTATCTCCAAGAAAATAAGTGTGAACGAAACCAGGCAAGCGCTAATTTGAGATTAGTTCTTCTATTGTTTTGCTTTTTTTTATGCTTCTTTGTGTAAGGCAATGATTATCATCAATTGCTTTTCTATCTTTGTGTAGTGGTTTATATAATGATCTCGTTCCAATAATTTTTTTAAAAAAAAATACAAATTAATACATAGTTAATTGACGAACCAATAGTTATTTTACAATGTAGAACAAAACAAAAGACAGAAGATGGTATTGATTTAGTTGGTTAGCTAGTTAAAGTGTTGTGGTGCAGTTGGAGAAAATGGAGAAATATCACTGGGAATATTTATTGGTCTTGCCTGACTCAAAGTGCAAACAAAAAAAAAATAAATCTCTCATAGAAGATTAAACTGTACTTCCTTATAATGGAAGTAAAGAATTTCATTTAACCCATCATGCGCCCAAAAAGAAAAAATATTTCCCACCAACTTTCGCACAACAACAAAAATAGAACAAGCAGAAAAAAAAAATTAAAGAACGAAAAAAAAATAAATATTTTAGTTTCAAATAAAAAAAAAAAAATTTTTTTTCTCTCATAAGAAAACCCAACACTAATTATAACCATCATCAACAACCACCACACCACACAACACAGCTCAGTACAGCACATTTAACTAATAATTAATGGTCAATAATACTATATAATAAATAAGGAACATATAACTACTTCAGCAGATTACACGAAAACCCAAACAAAGAGTATGACTGCCTCTGCCCATTATAACTATAACAGAAGAAATTCTAGCGCAACACCGTACACAATACCAACAAAACATCAACCACAACACCAACACCAATCACCCATGGTGTCGTCGTACCAAGTTCATCACCATCAACATAGTTATAATCCACAAACGCGACAACATACATCTTATCAACCGTCGTATTCTCAGGAATCAGCTATATCGTCGCCACTATTATCGGCATCGGTACCGACATTATCCCGAGAATTTGTTGTACGCAGAATCAGTGAAGGTGAGACCGGACGATTGAAAGAAGAATTGAGATGTGAAGCATGTGGGAAAGGGTATAAGCATATATCGTCATTGGCTAAACATTTATGGGAACATACTCCAGAATGGAATGTGACTAAAAAATTGTTAATTTCAAAACATCAACAAGTACAATTATTGGAAGCTGCCAGTATTTTGGTGGGTATGAATGAAAATAATGCCAATGGTACTGCTCATCTGGCGTATCATGCACGTACATTTTCAGATCAATACAATAACGCTCCACCATATTCTCCACCTAGTACTTCACATACATCAGATTCGTCAACGACCCCTACGATAAGTCACAGTAATAACCAAGACTTTAACGGGGATCAAGAGCAAGGAATTCAATTTAGAAATGGGTATCATCACAATGAGTATGAAGGTGAAGAGTATGACGATTATGAGGGACAAAAAAGAATGGATTACGGTCGTTCCCGGTCAGTTTCTCATGAACCTCCAACAAACCACTCAAATGTCAATGGAACATCACCCATGGTAGGACCAACAAATGGAAACAAATTTGAAAGGTCATTAAAGTCACCAACGTTATCATATATAAATAATTCAGAGGAATTGCCAGTGAAAACCAATTTTTCAATTGTGAAAAACAAAGTTGAGATTGATGATATTTTAGATAAGAGAACAGATTCCGCATCTGATGAAGAAGAAGAAGTAATTGGTAAAATGGAAGATTGAAATCGATCACAGAAAAGAAGGAGGGGGTTCTGTGAAGTAAAACAAACAAAAAGTCAAACAAAAAAGGAAAAGTAGTCAAAGTGTATATGATTAAATAGTTAAGTTTTCCAATAAAAAATTTAGGGTTATTATAATAGTTGTTTTGGTTTTCCATACACTCTCTTCACCGCGAAAGTAAATGATTTGGATTACGCCGAACCGCGGTAGTTCATCTTTCGTACAAAGAAGAATGAGATGAAAAAAAAAAGTTTTTAAATTGTTCTGTTTCTTCTTTTCCTTTTTCTCCTTCTTCTTTTACAACCATCAAATATTCATACTCGACAGCTGTTACCAAATGTATGCCTTTTTTTGGATGAGTTTTGACTTGGTCAAATGATTCATAACAGAATCATTTACTCAGACGACCTGAAATCTTTTACTTTGACGAACCGTTTTGGCAAGTCTATAAAAGCAAAACTTGTCTACTGTATATTTGGGATTGTTGAGTTATAATTTAATGAGTATTTGTAAATCAATTAACTATACCATTGTGCATCATAGTACATCAGAAAACGGTTAAATACATTCCCAACTTTCTGGTGTCTCCAAGAACACATACATTTTTTATTCCTAAAATTCTAAGCTATATACAAGATACAAGATAAAAAAGATGTTTAATATCACACATTATTTATTGAAATATTAAGCGTCCTTAGGAGGAATAATTTTCCCTTCTTCACCTTTAATAATCTCATCACTTAATGGTTGTAATTTCAAATATTTCTCTCTTAATTCGGTTTGTTCTTTATGTTCAAGTTCATTGGCTAATTGCTTTTTCAGTTTTTCCAATTGCTTAGCTTGTTGTCGGGCAGCATCTTTAATTGGTCCTTGTCTTAATGCTTGTCTTTCAGCTTGTTGTGAATAATTGATGAAAACAAATGCACCTACGGCAAATGCACATGATGCCCCAAGAGTGATTTTTGATGCTGTTGACATTGATGATTTGAGTTAAGAGAATCTATAAGTAATGTGATTAAAAAAAGGAGTAAGCAAGTTGATGCTGGTGTTGCTGTTGTTGTTTTATTGAATGAGAAAATGGGGTTTGAAATTGTATGAGATGATTTTTGATCTTTGATTTTTTCATTTCATTTCTTTTCTGTTGTATAGTTCTTTTTTTCCTGTACAGTATTGGTGGTGTGTGTTTTTTATTTAATTTGCACTAAAGAAAATCACTACTTTTCAATGACCATAACAAGGGTAATGATGCTTCAATCAGTCAATTAGCATTAAACCACGCGTAATAGTTGAAGAAACTGATTAGACGTAACAATTTCATTGAAATATTGAGTAGTTGAAATTAAACACTGTACTGATTAAGACTTTCATTGTGACAGTCAAACTACATTAAGAGCAAATTGGAAAAAAAAGGGTGTTTCAAACAAGTATCGTTCAAACCCAAATAAAACACATTGATCCCTCAATTCATGACATGATTATCGATTAGATTGAATGACCAAGATTTAATCCCTGTTTCTGTGAGAGACCAAATGAAGAAAAAGGAAATGAAGAAAAAAAAGGAACACTGAGAGAGTCATCAAGTTGTATTTTTGTATTTATCGCCAATTGCGGCCCGTTTATGTCCGCCAGGCCATATTCTATATCAACACAAGCAATGTAAATGATCTGTATGTTTTGCTTTTATCTGATATTCTTGTATTGCTAACCATCAACAGCAAAAAAAACTCTTTAGCGATTCTGCACTATGACGAAAGGCTTGCAAACACCAAATTAAATGAACTTGTCAACGGTACTTGATTTATAGCAACCATAACTATACATTAAGTTTTATAAACAGGGTTATGTATGGTTTATATAATTAAATACTTTGAGAGGTATAAAGAGAGAAAGCAAATCCCCATGTGTGTGTATCTCATCAAACAGTAAGGAGAGGAAATAGTAAATTAGTATTGTGTGAACTCTAGTCAACCCACCACTCCCCACCGACGAACACACACACGCACACGCACAAAACCTTTAATATCAATCTCTCATTCACTTCACTCACGTTTTCTTCTCATTTTGCTTTTTTTTTTCCTGGTGGTTGAGCATTTCCAATTAATTAATTTTGACTTTCCTTCCAACCTTCAATTTAATTCCTTTGTCCAATATTTCGATTTCTTCCAACAAAGTTTTTTTTTATTTTTTACTTTTTTTTACTATTTTTTGTTGTTGTTGATTGACTAATTGAATGTCTTCAAGATCATCTAATTAAAATATAAATAAACTACCTAGACGAAATCAAACCTATCTTGCAAAGAAGTTGAAACAATATTTGTACTAATAAATTACCACCAGCAAGACTCAAAAGAAAGCAAGCAAGTTTATTTAGCCATATACAATCAACGAGGATAAAAGAAAAGAAAGCACATTAGGAAAGGGCTTTAGACATTAATCTTGATTCAAAGTCTTACTATAACTAAGACCATTATCACAGCTATTCGGTATCTGATTTCAAATCTATATTTCCCTTCTCCTAACCAATTACTAAGTTGGAGAACAATTTTGTCATCAGTTGCAATTGCAGTTTTTTTTTTTCAATCAAGAGGACAAATCATTCAAAGTGTTGAAACTGATTGATTTCATTACATATATGTATGCTATTTGGGACTTATTTTCGTTGATACAAGAGACATTGCCAACATACAATAATAATTAAATCCCCCATTATAATAGAAACATACAAACAAAAAAGCTAAATATGACATCACAGTATAACGGTGACACCAACTCGACCACTATAGACCCAAACAATCGAGAAGGGGGTCTGGTCATAGACCAGTCAAATAACCTACCATCTAGCTCATCTTCATCTTTGAACCATTCCCATTTTCAAAAACCACAAGTGTCGAATCTTACAAAGAACTTGTTATCATCTTCTGGTGGACAAACTACACCCGTGGCCACGAATGTGAATTCCAATACAGCATCAAATCAACAAAATTTATTCACAAATACACCCAGCAGTTACACTGAACCAATTACAAATAGAGTTCTTCCTAATTTGAAGGCTAGTGCAAGCCAGATGAGCAATTCATTTAGTGGTTCTTTCCATCAGTCGCATGTACACAACCACAACGATTCCATTAATTATATTCCATCATCGCATAATACTCCCACTGCCGTGAGTAGTTCGTATACATCACATCACTCTTATCCAGCGTCTTTGTCGAGTGTTAACAATTTTATTAGTCAGCCGTCACAACAGCAACAGCAACAGCCTATACCATTGAGTTTCAAACCACCTGGTGTAGTGCCGAATTCGATCCCAACCACGAATGTGCATAACGATACTGCAAATAGATTTTCGTCTGTTTCTTCCACTGGTTCTCCATTCAGTAATTCGCCATTTGCAACATCAACCCAATTTCAATCACCTGCATCGATAGCTCAGCCCGTTCACCCAAGCTCGTTGCAGCAAGTTCAACAACAGAGATTTCCAAACTCATTCCCCAATACAACAGTAACGCATTTTCCCAATCCTCCAAATCTACAACAGCTGGCAATAAACAGGACCCAACACAATAACAACAACCATAACCATCACCACCACCACCAACAACAACCAATAGTGACAGATACGCTGGTTTCTACCAGTGGATCTACTACACCAGTGGAGAATCAAAGACCAGCTGTTAAGTCAGTACAGTCTACTCCGTCTTTACCACATGGAAATCAACACGATCAAAGTGCTCGATCTCTGGCACTGTCACAATCGTTCCAAACATACGTACAACCTGAGCCTGACCATTACATGACATATAGTGAATTCTTACATAATTTGAGTGTAAAAGATAGTCAAGATGAGTCAGCTGCATATGAAGAACATTTAAATATTGTTGAGTATCCTGTTAATGATTTGATAGTTATGTTATCTTGTTTGTTGACAAAGATAATTGAGGCAAATGATAAATTGCATCCAAATCATTTTGAAAATACTATTGCTATAAGACAAAGACTAAAAGAAGAGAAACGACTTAAGAAATTGCAACGTCAAAATAAATTACAACTGGAGAATGATGACGCTTATGACGAAGATGATATAGATGTCGATAGAACAGACCGAAGCTTTCATGGTAATAATGATGGCATGGATCAAGACGATGATTCTAACGCAAATGTACAAAACAATGACAATATCGATAATGATGATGAAGAAGAAGATGACGATGAAGACGATGAGATGAAAAATAAATATTTGGCCAATGTTTTGGCATTCCATGGGACAAATATCCCTGGGATTTCATTGCAATCTTATTTGGGTCGTGTTTTAAAGTATTGTCCTGTTACAAATGAAGTCTTTTTATCTTTATTGGTTTATTTTGATAGAATAGCGAAAAAAGCAAACAATTTGAATCAAAAAAAGAAGAATTCCAATAGTAATGGTAATTCTACTGGCGGCACTGGTTCTGATAATCAATCATCTGAAGCTGAACAATTATTTGTCATGGATTCTTATAATATTCATAGATTAATCATTAGTGGAATTACAGTCTCATCAAAGTTTTTTCTGGACATTTTTTATAAGAATCTTCGATATGCCAAAGTTGGGGGTTTACCATTAGAGGAATTAAATTATTTGGAATTACAATTTTTACTATTATTAGATTTCAAATTGATGATTTCTGTTGAAGATTTACAAAATTATGGTGATTTATTATTAAGATTCTGGAAACGAGAACAGATTGCTAATGAATTAGTACCCAATAATAATGATAATGAAACTAAAGAACATCAAACGCAAACACAAAGCTAAAGTTGTTTTATTATGTCTTTTTAATGGTTTTATGTTAGAGTGTATTAATAATGTGGAACGCAAAATAATGTTGAAATCATTCTAGTCATGTATTATTGATGCTATGAACGGTTGTATGGCTTTATGTATATTGTATTATTCTCAAATTATTTCAATTCTTAAGTGATATTTCAAAAGTAAAAAACTAAATAAAATAAAATAAATCAAAAATAAATCAATATTAAAAGAAAAGTATAAATATAAGAAATGAACGTAAAAAGTTACTCACTTGATTGACTAAGAATATAAGCCTCCTCCTTCCCCCCCTCCCCTGCTCTCGTAAAAGCAAATTAACAAAATTGTAGTTCGTAATTATATATAAAACTTCATTTCTATTGGCTAGTTTTCTTTGGTTCGTGATTATTAAAATGACCTAATTAGGCAAGTAGCTGTTTAACGTATTTCTGTTACTTTCAATTAATTAGGATTGATGCAAGCGATGATTGTTTAACTTCTTATTGGTGATCGATCCATAGCAATACATGAACTAAATTTCCTTTTACTTATTGTTCAAAAGTTTGTTTTTGTGGTAACTGTCCCCCCCTCCCCCACCTTCTCCACCACCAACAAATGCCGATTTCCTTAATGGGTAATAAGATAACTGCAACCCCCAATATGAAATCCCGTGTGGAATTTCAGTTTAAGGAAATTGTGTATAAATAAGCCTTGTTTGATTGGGGAAAAAATTCATTTCAGGGCTTTGTAAATTGTTTTTGGTTTAATGAAACATGATTCACACATTTAATATTCATTGCTTACTAACAAGACTAGTATTGGATAAGCAAGTCATAAATGATGGTTAAACAGTTTTAGATAGTTTAAGGATAAGTGATATTTACTTGAGTCATTCAAAAGGGAAGAGAAATTTTTGCAATCCACAATTTCTTCCCCAATTCTCCCATAACACACACAGCAGAGTAAGATTATTATTTAAATTTAAAGTTTAGGTTATTTGGCTTTGCTTATCAATTTTGTTAAGGTCAGTATTAAT
Organism: Candida albicans SC5314; assembly: GCF_000182965.3. NCBI lineage: Eukaryota > Fungi > Ascomycota > Pichiomycetes > Serinales > Debaryomycetaceae > Candida > Candida albicans. The sequence goes on from NC_032089.1 coordinate 1,462,353, forward strand.
AAACTTTTCTTCATATTGCATATGTATGTATCTATGCGTACTTTGCCTTTTTGTCCTTTATCATTTCTATTGTTATTATTTTTGGGGGGTCTTTGTAGTCTAATTGCTTTTGGTTGGTGGTGGTGATGAGTCTTGTGCCCCATAATTTCCTGACCTTACTATATTTTTGATAGTGATGAAAGTCACACTATTTAACAATCTAATTCCCTCCTCATTTACTTTCTTTTAATAAATTTACTATTTCAAAACCACTTTGAATTTATTCTTTTGTCTTATCTTTTGTGTGTCGTGGAATACTAACTTTCTTGCCCGAATACATATATGCCCAGCTACAATAACAACTAGTTTACCCTAATTATGGACGGAGTCTCTCTTTTAAATCAATATCTACCATCATGGACACCTACTTCCTTGCCAACTTCCACAAGTATTAGCACCATAAATCCTACAAACACTGCTGGTCTAGCGTTGACATTACTTGAGTTACAGAATGCTATACAAACAGAAACAAATACAATCTCCTTATATTTTCTTTCACGAGCAGCAAGAGGGGTTGCTGCTAGTTATACTATCATCAGTGGTCAACAGTATTTGGCAACTGCCACTGCCACACAAGACTTCCCTGAGGTCACGTCAGCAATGGTGAATGCCACATTAAGTTTAAAACAATTAGAATGGAAGGCTAATTTATATGCTATTAATCTTTCAGTACCATTTAATGCATTTTTTGCTGCCATGTTTGGAGTTACGTTAATTTGCCTTTTGGGCATTGGGTTCTCAACAAAAACAAAGTATTTTACTATTTGTTTAGCTTGTGGAACTATCTTGGAAGTTATTGGCTATGTTGCAAGAACTTTAGCCCATTATTCTTGGTCGGATCCCAATTTATTTTTGTGTCAGATTGTTAGTTTGACGGTTGCCCCAGCATTTATTATGGCTGGAGTTTATTATTTATTATCGCAAATGATCATTATTCATGGAGAACAGTATGCCATATTGAAACCAATTATGGTATCGATTATCTTTATATTCTGTGATGTTGTGAGTTTATTTGTTCAAGCAAGTGGGGGTGCTGCTGCTGCCGTTTCATTACGACTGTTTAAAGATACTGAATTAGGTACCTATATTATGGTTGGTGGAATTGGATTCCAAGTTGTATCAATGACTTTGTTTCTATATTTCCTATTTGATTTTGTTTATCGATCATTTTTCACAGCCAATTCCAATATCAAATATTCTTTCAGCACATATTGTCTGTTGCTTTTCAATACCAAAAAGGGAAGACTATTACGCCAAGACTTGGAACCATTCTATGATGTTGGCTACAAACATATAAGACAACGGAGTTTATTCAACTATATGCCGTTGGTTATAATTATATCTGTTGGATTTATTTACATACGATGCATCTACAGAGTGATTGAACTAAGTGAAGGCTGGCGAGGGTATTTGATAACTCACGAGGAATACATTTTTGCATTAGATGCATTGATGGTACTTCTCACCTGTATCACATATGTGTTTTTCCATCCTGGTTTGGTGTTTGGTAAGCAGATGACAGCACAAATATCCGTCTCTGCAAATAAAAGTGAAAGTGCTGCCGATCATGAAAGCCATTGTGGCAATTCAAGGATGTATAACTATTCTAAGAACCATTCTAACTCACCACAGAGTTCTCATGATGAAAAGTTCATAATGGATCAGAGACAAAAGTATTACAATCCCTATTTTTTACCAACAAAATTTTCTCAATACAACTCCCACTCGTGCCCTTCTTCTGAAACATATACGTATTCCTCATATAATTCAAAACTAGAAACTAAATCAGAGAGTTCATGGCAAAATAGCTAATTGATTTCACATTAATATTATCATACGAGTGTTTTTTTTCTATCACATAACATAGCTTTATAAAGTATATTAATAAAATCCCATTATCACTATATCACAAGAATTAAATAACCAAGAAAAACTGTATAATTATATCTATCTATATATGTAAGCACAAAACCAAAACCAAAACCAAAACCACGACAGCAAATATAAAGTACCAAAATCGGGAAAACATGTATAAATGTACTCTATTTAGCTCTAGGAATCCATTTTGGTGCATTTTTCACACAATAACTATCGGCACAACCGCAAGGTTTCAATTTTGTTACGTCAGTTTGCTTATCTTGAACAATTAAGCATGGATGATACGAAGGAACCTCTTGCTTTATGGTAGGCTTTTGTGGTGGGATGTATGCTGCCTCTAAATAATTGGATAATCTAGCACTTTCCATTGTAAATTTGTAAACTAGTTTATTGAAATTTGATGATAAAAATTAATTGACTACAACGATTGAAATAGTTTTTAGTTGAAAAATAAAATTACTGGGAAAACGAGCTATATATATATAAGTCGTCATGATATCAAAACATTTACATATATGAGTAATTTTTATTTTCATTTTTCAGGATTCAGGTGTTGCAGGCTTATTTTTAGCTTCAAAATTTCAGGAAGGAAAAATTGCGTTGCTGTGAGATAAGATATCGGATGCAAATCCGGTAATCAATCCACCTTTAAAAACCAGGATAAAATATTATAAACAAACAACTCACCCTTATAAAAATTCATGGACAGCGAGCTACTGAAATTCAAAATAATCAAGCTTGATAAAATCCAATGTCGTCATCATAACTAACCCAGATTATAAGAGATGTCAAAAAAAAAAAATTACAAATCCAGTTTAGAAGGGGTTATAACAAAGTTGCAAATGGAATGCGATAACCGAATGAGAATTACTGATTATCATTATAAAAATGGAAATCTGCAATTAAATTATTCATATTTACTTATTTCTGATTCAAGTAATTTATTAGAAATTCTTAAATCCTGTACTAAATCATCCCACAATCGATAAAACTAGACTAATAGTTAGTAATTGTTAATTCTCAAGCTCTCTCATCTCTGAGTTCTGTTATAGAAGGTTTATGAAACTCACCTGTTGCAAAAGCCTTTCATGAATGAATTTTGAAAACAATATACCAAAGCTACACCACTTGATACCAGTTTTTTGATCCTCTTGATCTCTAAATTGATGATTAACAGACAAGCAAACATTAATGTTAATAAATTCTCCTTTTTTTTCTTCTAATAAATGCAAAATACATACATCAACAAATAGATTCCATGATTCCATGATTTTGTTGCAAGCCATTCCATCTCGAAAGTTGGAATAGTTATCTCGTTTCTATTTGCTTTGATCAATTTATACAGTTGTAACATCAAAACTTCTTCCTCGGAACTAAAATTATGCCCTGAAACTTCCATGAGCAACCTCATCCAAGTAATTATGTTTTTAACTTGAGAGGGCTCTATGTTTTTGATTGCTTGACTGATTACCAGACCTATCAATTGTTTTCTCTTTTGATTAGAAATCTGTATTTCAGAATCTGTGATTAATTGGATAAATAAATCATACATGTCATTGCAAACTGCTGGTTTAAAGCCTTTACATTCAAGAACGATATCATGCAAGCTTTGACTGGACCCCAGTGACAACTCCGCTTGGAAGTGAATCACGATTATTTGTTGCAAGCATTCTTTCCAATTAGAATCAGTATCGTTTTGCTTATAAACAACGCCTTTTAACTCAAGACATTTTTCTCTGATTGCAATCCACTCACTCGCTCCTAGGGAGCAATCCAAACAAGTGTTTAAAATACCAAAAATAGTGGCTCTTACTTTCCAGAGTATTAACTGTTCTCCTCTTTCTGCTTCAATATCTGGAGAAATCAAATCAATAAACGCAATACAAATTTTGTAGAATAGACCAACAAAGGAATTCAACTCTCCATTTTGACAAGACATGGCTATATTGTATGACTTGCTAGCGAGCCACTCCAAGTCATCAATTGTAAATATGTGAATTTGTGTTGGTGCTATTTTTTTAGCAATTGCACAACTATTTTCAAGCAATTCTTTCAAAGAATGTAAAGTACTTTCACTCAAATTCCCACTGTTTTCAAGTTCAGTAAGGTACATCACAACAGCACACCGACAGCAGATTGGTAAAACAACATTATGAGATTCAAGTTTAGATATGCTTTCTTTTGTCAATTCCATCTCACATATATGCTCAACTAATTTTAAGAAAATTGACCTGATAGCCTCGAGGGGTAGTTTACCTTTACTTTCAAGTATACAAACAGCGATAGTTAAAACAGTTAGTGAATCATCATTACTGAGAATTTTGTCAATACATTCTAGTGCCAATTTTTCATTTCCTAACATTAAGTTGGCTCTGAACAAATTAAACTGGGTAAGCGGTGCATTTTTATCTTCAGGATCCATTTGCGAAGCTGTGGAAATAACTTGATTGTATTCTCCAAGCAGAAAGTAATTGTTCTGGATGACCCTCAAAACTTTCCCTCTGTCTTGATTCTCCTTGTAATCGGTATAGAAAAGTCGTGATAAAGCTATCTTTAACCATTCTAAGCTTTCGATATACTCAGCTTGTTTATAAAACTTTATTCCCTGTGACCATATAATTGCAACAATACTCGTTTTTGTAGTTCCTGATAATTGTTTTTGTAGCGATTTTTCTGCAAATTGCAAGAACAGCTGTAGCTCTTTTAGGGTTTCTTCAGAATCTTTGCTGGTGTTCAACAAAACGTTGACTACGAATTTGGTAGTTATCAAAGTATCACTAAAAGAAGGGTTAGAATTAATATGTGCAAGCAAATAATCTATGCATTTGTTGACCCCTCGAAAGCATTTGTTTACATTTAGTTTTAGCAAGTCGACTGTTTTTTCAAAATATGCAGCAGTATCAACAGAAGTTACTAAACGCATTAACACGTCTTCTGTTTCCACTTCTTCTGCATCATCGCATATTTCAAAATATAGACAATACATTTCAAATTTATTCGGAAACTGATGTTGCATATGGCTGAATGCTTTTTTGATGTTGCGTTGGGTTTCTGGAGTGCCAATTGATTTATAAGTTTTAATTAGTAAGACATAACAATTGAAATACTTTTCTTGAAAGAACAGTGAATCCATTGTGTTACTTTCTAAATGCTTAATGGCAATCAAAATCAAAAATTTTGCATTTTCAAAATCACTGTGTTCATATAACTGCAAACAATGATTATAAAGCACTCTGCTGCATTCTCCAAGAAAGAAGGGGTCTGACAAGTTTTTGTAGGAGCTCAATTTGCTTTCATAGTTTCTTGCAAGCACAAAATTGTTATTTATAGCTGCATAGTTCAAATTGAGAATAGTCAGCTTGTGGTAGTACTCATTTAGTAGTTGCCGCTTTTGATCCTTCAACGGCATATCCTTGTTAATTCCCATTAATTTTCCTATCATTGGTTCCAAGTATATATTGCATTTATCAGAAACATCATTAATGGCATTGGTAATGGCACTAGAATACAAATTCAATAGACAGGAAATATTGGTAAGACATCTATCTACATTTGGATTCAAAGTTTCATACACAATTAGCAACAAAATGGAGTATAATTTCACCTTGTAAATGGCGTCCAAATGGGATGCAAATGAACTAGTAGAATTCCACAATTCTGTCCCACTAAACTCTAAGGACTCCTGCAAGCTCGTTGGTATTTGAATAATTTCCAATGAGCTCTCCATATTTCGATAAATTGTGGCAACTAGTGGTAAAACAACATCTAGAATTGTATTCAATTTAAGTGCTTGGTCGTTTTCAAGTGCTGTTAGTGACACGAGAATTTCGTGGATTTCTTTGGCACTCTCTACTGACTATGTTAGTAACTGCAAACTAATCAACGTGACTACTTTTAAATATAACATACTAATAAAACTGCTTATTGAATTTTCATAGTTTGAAACAAGTTGCGACATTGATAAGTCAACTCCTTGGTTGTAAATAAAATTAACACTTTACCTTTCTATTTGTTTATTGTTGTGTGCACTTTTTTTGCAACACCAATCAATCATACAAAAAAAGATAGTAAGAAAAAAAAAGTCAACCATATACCTCTACAATGCTACAAGAACTGTACTTTGGTTCCTGTTTTTTATTTTTAACCTGATATAATTATTAATATTATACACTTAAAACATGCTCTTTATATACGTTTATTTTTTACCAGTTTTCTTGGCAGCTTTCTTTTCTTTGTCTTGTTGTTCTTTCAAAACTCTCTTGACAATTTTTTGTTCTTCAATTAAGAAAGCTCTAACGATTCTTTCCTTGACACAGTTAGCACATCTAGAACCACCGTAAGCTCTTTGGACGGTCTTGTGGGTTTTGGAAACTTGAGCGTATTGTCTTGGTCTCAAAGTGGAGATACCAGCTAAAGCGGAACCACAGTCACCACATTTAACTCTAGAAGCAGCCTTCTTGACGTGTTGAGCAACTAATTTACCACCTGGGGTTTTAACAACCTTGATTTTGTTGGATCTGGTGTTGTCTAAAAAGAAAAATTTTGTTAGTATAATGCTATTTTATGTTATAGGTGCTGGGTCATTTCAAACATGTTCACCAATGTTGTTATCAAGACAATAATACAGTTTTCTCTGTCATAATAAACTCTCTGTTTGTCTAAATGATTGAAACATCCCATGATGTCTGGTCTTTTTGTATTTGTCGATTGATATTCTAATCTCTCATTTTGTTGGACATTATGCTAGAACATTCTACTTTTCATTGCGACACTAGTACATTCGTAGGTATTTCAATAATCTTTCTGCTTGAATTTATGTTCATAGTTCTTGATAAATCCACTTTTCTTTGTTTTCACAAGGTACATTTTATGATTTTTAATTACTTCCTTCAAACACTGTATTATCCCCTTTTCAAACAACAGGTGATTCAAATCTGCCCTCTATTAAACAATATGATTCAAAACATACATGGATTTCTTCTTCTGTAGGTGACACGTTGAGCCATTGTTGATATGTGTTGTTGTATATGCTATCAAGAAAGCAAAAAACCAAAAAATTCAAATTTTCAATATGTGAGATTCTTTCGTTAGGATGTAGGCTCGCACTATGGAAAAAGAGTGAGAAAAAAAAAAGCCTGTACCGATGCCATACATTCACACAAAAAATGGTGTGCATATAAATTGAAAAAAATATGTTAGGGCTATAGCCCTAAATGTGAATTAATGAAGTAAAAAGAACTAGCTGGTATTATGTTCACTCAAGTTGCTACCACCTGTAAAGCTAGCCTTTTTACACTACCCAAAAGTATCACGTGAACCTTCAACTGCTTATATTTATGTGTTCTAGTTTAAAAATATCCTAACTACTTATAATTTGGTGTCATCCTTTTCAATAGCAACAACTTCTATTTCCAAAGGAACCCCTAATGGCAATTCCTTGACAGCAACACATGATCTGGCTGGTTTGTGTTCACTAAAGTATTTAGCATAAACTTTGTTAAATTCTCCAAATTGTGCTCCCATATCTGTCAAGAAGATGTTAGCCTTAACAATGTGGTTCAACGAGGAATTGGATGCTTCTAAAATGTTAGAAACGTTCTGAATGGCTTGCTCGGCATAATCAGCAATAGTAGCTGAGGCTGGTAATGGCTTGTTGTCTGGAGTGTAAGGAATTTGACCTGAAACATAAATAAAGCCTAAACACAGTGAAATTGTTAGTAATCTTGATCAATTTGACAAGCCTTGTAAGCCAATTGAATTCTTCCTTAAACAAATAATTACGTACCGTTGACTTTAATTGCTTGTGAGTAAGAGGCAGCAGGTGGTGGTGCCTGTGAGGTTCTAACCTGTTTCTTGGTGTTAGTATTAATTGCCTTGTGATTTATACAAAGTTATGGTTCAGGACCCTTCTTTACTTCACATACAGGGGTAATTGTAGAATTGAATCTTTTGGCTGACATGATTACTGATCTAAACGATTGGGAACTCAATTTGTTGGCGAACATTGTCAAGGAACGAAACACAATTATATAACAAAGTTCACGGGAAAAAAAAAACTGAGCAATTTAAATGCTAATCAACATTGGCTTCCGGGGCACTACAATGAGTTGCGGATAAGCAACACTATAGAAGTCAAAAAAAAAAAAGTTAGAGTCAGAAAAGAGTCAAGCTATATTACATATTTATACACATATAAAACCATTTAAAAATGGGGTCTACTTCTTTTTGGATTTTTTCTTCTTTTTTGATTTCTTTTTAGAACCATTCTGTGGCTTTGCTGTTTCTTTTTTTTCAAATCTACCTTCTCCATTTAGGAATTCTGTATTAAACTCTGCGTCAAAGCCCTCGTCAATTTCTGTAGTTGCATCCAACTTCGATATCGACCCTGATGAGATAACTGGTTCAAATTTCCCAAAAAGAGTTTCTGCAAGATAGTCGACTTTACATAACGTGTTAAAGTTGGTTAGGAAATATCTGAAGTCGTCATTTATTTCTTCCAACTTTGGTGCTTCTCCGCTTTGGCTTAACACAGCTTCTAGATGACATTCAATTCTTTTTGCAAACGACTCGATGATCCTTTTATTTTTTAAATTTTTAGCTAAGTCCGTGCTGATTTCTTCAGTTGTAGCTTTTTCATATTTTTCAAACAAGTTTATTTCATCCTCTTTTGAAACTGTCGTATCAAAACTGTTAGTTGCCTTTTTATTTTCAGTATTGCCATTTTTAATCTTGAAAAATAATCTCCTTGCCTCTGGAACTTTGCCAATCCAATTTATAAGCAACACTTGCAACTCATTTGTATAATCATGGAGATGATCGGACTTGTTTCCAGACAAATCTATAATACCCATCTGAATTAAATGGTTGATCATAAGACATAGTACAGACAAAAGCTTCTTTGCAATTGATTCTGCTAGGAAGACTCGATAGCCATCGTGTACATCGATCCCATCGGTTGCTGACAAATAATCAGCACTGTTGCCCAAGAACTCATGCAAAACCATCAGCTGTTCAATTTCGCTTAGGTGTACTTTTCCTCCCTTTCTGGAAAACTTGTAAGGAAAAGTTATATCTTTAGTGCCACGAAGGCCGCTTACCAATTCATAAACGTAGTCCACTAATGAAATCGATAGATTCATTATATGGGTCAAAAACCAAATGAGCAACTTTCTATGACCTTCACACATTAACATTTCGTCCATTGCTGCTCTCGCAAGCAGTGGGTTATTATGGAAAAACAACTCAAATTTTGTAACGCTGAAGATAGGTGCAATCATCTTATTGTTATCTTCTTGTGTTATCCTGATTGCTTCCATGCTAGCCAGAGACGTCCAAAATTGATAAATTTTCATCGGCGTTATTGATGAATCTCTCTTTTCTTTGTTGTCTAGAATAGACTTTGCTATCGTGTTGATTATCACTTGTCCAATTTTACATTCGGCCTGAGAATTTCCTTCAATAGAATTTGTACTTAAAAATTCAAGTGCCTGGTACAATTCGTCCCATAACGCAAAAAAGTCATCCGAATCACTCTTGTTTGGTAATGCTTCAAATTCTTTAAGCTTAGCTAAGAACAGATCATTAAATTCATTATTTCCTCCTCGAGTAATATCTCGCCAATCTCGTCCCAAATCGTCAAACTCAAGTTCAGGTACAATAAGACTTTCTGTAATCTCAGATGGTATTATAGAGACATCTTCACCTTTTGCCCCCCTCCTTAACTCAGCTTTGAATAGTTTCTTGCTGTTAGCTTCATTATATTTGTCGTCTTCTGCATCGTCATACAATTCACATTCAAGCATGTACTTGATATCTTCATCAAATCTGTCAGCATATTCCAAGTCAATTAGTATGTCACCCACCTCTGATATTTTTGTGGATTGATTTAGTCTTCTACTGGCGTGCTCTTGATTAATTGAAGGTTTCTCGTTGACTTGATGAGCCCCCGCTGTGAACGATGTTCCCGAATATAGCATCAACAAGGCGATCGAAACCAACCTCATATCTAGCAGTATTGCTCCTCCATTGCTGTTGCTTCTGGCTAAAGGCTGTATGAAGTTGAAAACTGTTTCATTTTTTATATCTGACGACAGTTCTGAATGTATAGACAAATCATCGTCTAATACTGGCGCCGACGAAGGATTCTTGTTTAGTATCCAGGCTAGAACGCACCGTATTGAGCTTGAACCCTTTAGAGTTTGCTGAATTATATACGGTGTTTCCTTATTCTCGCCATTTTCGAGATTGAGAAATTCAATTCTTCTGTCTATTGCTAATCCAAGAATTATGATATTAGTGTGACATTTCCATAGTTTGAGAAAATAGTGCAAGTAAGGATTTGTAGTCAAGTTGTAATCACCTGATTTAGGAATAAATAATTTGTACATGGCTGAAATCACAACACAGGTAATCGAATAAAGTAGTCTAAGATTATAGTCATTGCTTGCAATGATTTCGTTTGGTGTCCAAATGTGCAAGTTTGCCATATAATGGTTTTCATCATTGTTAACATATCTTAATTCTAACTCATCATCGGCATTTAGTAGGACATGTATTTTACTTAAAATTGTGAATAAAATTGTGGAAATATCAAATTTAATTGATTCGATTGGAATGTCATCGGCACTTTGTTCTTCAATGTACGATTTGAACAGAACGGCTATAGCCAAATCTGCTATGCAATCAACGCTTAGGACAAAATCTGCAGACTCTTCCGGTTGGGTAAAAGGATCACACAATGAAGCAATTGTCTTAAATATTAGCTGTGTAAGATTATTGTCTCCTGGTGGCAATTGGAGTAGTCCTGCAATAAAGTCATGTCGATCAGTTAAACTCAGAGTGGGCGCATTCGCAGGAACTGTAAAGTCGACCTCAAAGCTTTCTATATCTTCTTCCGAATCGTTATCCAGCATATCATATCACTTTTTGTGCTAATGGTTTTCAATCTATTTTGTACTTTGTAGTCGTACTACTTAAACAAACTTGGAAATAGGAAGAAGAAAAAAACCGCATTTAAAAAAAAAAAAGAGAAGATAGATGTGAAGTAGTAGGAAGGGGAAAAAAAATAAATTGTGTCAACAAACCTGGCTGCATAAAAGAAGTACATACATACCGATGTGTGTTACAACACCTACTGCTTTTCTACTTCGGAAATTTGCCGCTACTTACATTAACTAAAGTGATTTGTTATATGTATTACGACTCTTTTACTACCATGGATTACTATTAGATTACAAAAACCTGTTTTAATCCTTTCCCAAAAATACCTCTTACACTTGAAGCTCGATTCTTGGAATAAGCGACCAAAACAGCTAACCCAATTGAAAACACAATACTTTCAATGGCTAGGTTTTTCTTTGTTGGCTCCAGCGGAACCAATGTTCCAAGTCCTCTAGGAGCAACAAACAACGCCAATTCCTTACGTCTCTGTGGGGTTTCAATGAAAGATGAAAAGCCGCACATGAAGGCACCACTGGCAGCACAAATAGTGTCATCGAATCTTACTCTTGGGATTTTAGGGAACAACTTTGGTAGTAATCTGGTTCTTGCTAAGCATACTGCGTACCAATAAAATCCAATAAATGCACCTAAGAAACTTGCGGAGCGGATTGAAGACTTGATTGCACGGAATAGACGAGCCGACATTTTGACTTTCAGCGGGAAGATCAACATCAACAAGTTCAAGGGTGCATAAACACCAATGGCAAATTTGAATCCCCTCCAGAACCTCCACAAGGCGTGAAGTTCGCAACTCTTTGTTGTAAACGCATGGACAGCTTCACATTCTATTGGTTGAGTCAAAACAGTGTTACCACGTTTGGGATCCCTGCCATGCTTTTCAAAATAAGGACCCAAGTAATCCTCATACGGTCCATGTTCTCCGTACACAAGTTTCTTCTGTTGAACTAACCTCAAAATCTCCCAAAATTCGATATCCATGTTAGCAGCCGATGTGATCCATTTGTGATAACTAGGTGGTAACTTTTCAGGATAAAAGAACCAACAAAACATAATACAGGTGCAACTTGCAATAAATAAGAGTGCGTCTCCGTAATCTGATAAGCTGCTTGGTGTAATTTTAGACAAGGACGAAGAAAGGGTGGTATCTAACGCTCTCGTCGCTACTAACAAAGTCAAGTCCAAAGAGTTATATCTTCCGTAGCCAAGAACATGGGTTTGGTAGGTTGGAAATGTCACTATGGCAGAAATCAACGCGGCTAATAGTGTGGACACAAATACTCTTGAAGTGGGGCTCTTTGCCAACCTGTTATTTCTCTTCAACAATTTTAGAAACATTGGTTCCAAAAGATTTATTCCTGCCACCAAACTAGCAGCAAACATTGGGAATTTTCGAGGATGCAAGGCATTTATCATGGTTTTTTTCACCCTAGGAATGATTTTGTCGTATTTGTTTTTCCTAATGGCACTCAAAATCTGACCTATGGCTTTTGGTAAAACCAAATAAAGGTAGGCGTATAAGAAAGCTCTTAAAGATGGTTTAGCTATGTTATTGAGTAGATGTCTGGTAACACGTCTGTGTTGTTGACTGTTTTTCAACATCTCAGAAGTTAAGGACAGCATTGTATAAAGATTATGAGTTAATGAAATATATAGATATATTGTGACAAACTTAGTTCTGAAAGATAAAAATTGAAAATAAAAAAATGAAAATAAAAACAAAATGGAAATAGATATAGAAATTGGGAAACCGAGGACTAATGAAAATTCAGTATGCCAGATCTAAGTTGAAGTGTATTAAACTCAATTTAGATACTGCTGAAAATGGAGAAAATAAAAAACTATATAAATAATAATATCCACACATTCAATTTGCTACTAATGGTCTCTCATTTTTGTGACTTTGGTGCACGTCTTTGGAAATATTTTGCAGTTCTAAAAGTATGTTATTGTTTCGCGTCTGTCGTCGTATAGTGTAGTTTGTCTGGTTGCTTTCTCTTGGTGTCAGGTTCACTTTTTTTTCGTGGGCAAGGGTTGTGTGTGTGTGTGTATCCTGTTACAACTATTTTCCAAATTTCGCATAATTTTTCATAAACACCAACAATTGGATTTTCTGTTTCTTGCTGTTGAGATTTTGAACACGACTAACATTCATTTTTGTTTTTTTTTTTCTTGATGTGTTGGTCAAATCAATTCTCATAACAACTACCAACAATTTTTTTTTTTCCTTCGACTCTCACTAATTGCTTGAAAATTGTTCATAATACTGTTTGATTTATAGTTATTTAATTCAATTCTTCCTTTTTATATTATCTGTCAATTGCACTTTTATATCAAGCATCACTATTTTTTTTTTCTTTGCCCCATTCTTTTGTTTTAAAGTATTGTTTTGAAATTAGTAAAGAAAAATATTCATAAAAGATGGTGAAGATTAGTGAAATAGCACGTACTTCAACATTTGCTTGGAGTCTGAAAAATTTACCCTTATTAGCAGCCGGTACGGTAGCAGGTGCAGTTGATATCAACTTTAGTTCATCCGCCACTTTAGAGTTATGGGATATATTCTCACCAACAAATAAGACAGAACCAATATTTTCCGCCACAGTTGATAATAGATTCTATGCATTGGCCTGGTCAAAACCGTTTGAAGGCAGACCCCAGGGCTTATTAGCTGGTGCCTTTGAAAACGGGACAGTTGAGTTTTGGGATGCTGATGTTTTAATTAAAACAAAAGACCTTGCTAAGGCTTCTGTTCATAAATCCAATAAACACACTGGTGCTGTTAAATCTTTGCAGTTTAATCCAATTCAAAATCATGTATTGGTGACTGGTGGATCAAATGGTCAAATTTTTATTTGGGATACCAAAACCTTCAGTGAACCATTTGCCCCAGGACAAGCAATGACACCAATGGATGAAATCACATCCGTTTCTTGGAACAACTCAGTTAGTCATATTCTTGCTAGTACTGGAAATGGCGGTTACACCTCTATTTGGGATTTAAAGACGAAAAGAGAGGTTTTGCATTTATCCTACACTGGTGCTGGAGGTAGAGCTAACTTTTCATACGTTTCCTGGCACCCTTCCCAGTCCACAAAATTGATTACTGCAAGTGATAACGATTCCTGTCCCCTTATATTGACGTGGGATTTGAGAAATTCCAATGCTCCAGAAAAGATCTTGGAAGGTCATAAAAAGGGGGTTTTATCCTTAGATTGGTGTAAGCAAGATCCAACTTTGTTACTTTCAAGTGGTAAGGATAATTCGACTTTCTTGTGGAATCCTATTGAAGGTATCAAGTTAGGAGAGTATCCAACTACAGCAAATTGGGCATTTGAAACCAAGTTTGCCCCAGCTGCTCCTGATATTTTTGCCACTGCATCATTTGATGGTAAAGTTGTTGTTCAAACCATTCAAGACACCTCACCTTCTGTGTCCACTAAAGTCGCCTCAACTGACGACAATGAATTTTGGAGTGAATTATCAACTACTGAGACCCAGCAGCCGGTATTTGAAGTCAAACAAGCACCTAATTGGCTTAAAAATCCAAGCAACGTTTCATTTGGATTTGGTTCAAAATTGGTGATAATCAATACTGACTCCAGTGGTAAATCCACTGTCAAGGTTGACAAATTTGTTGCCAAGGGACAAGAAAAAACCGAAAAATTGTTTAAAGATTTGAAAAATGACAACTACTCTTCTCTCATTCAAGATAAGTTAGAAGGAGAGACCGTTAATGAAAATAACAAATCTGATTGGGAGGTTTTGAAGCGTCTATCTGAAACAGGTAAAGAGTCGTTGTTCGAAGATGCAAATAATGATGAAAAAGAAGCAACTTCTCCAGAAACCAAAAAAGAAAATGGGGAAGATGATTTCTTTGAACATTTGGGTAATGGAGAAACAGCCAAAAAAGAAGAAGTTTTTGTACCTGAAGGAAATTTCAAGATTTTCACAAATAATGAAAACGAGGACAGTAAAAAGTTGATCAATTTGATTTTGCGTAACAAGACTGAGGAAGCTGTTTCATCGTGTTTGGAGCAAAAGAAGCTTGTGGAAGCTTTAGTTTTGGCTTTGGATGGCTCAGATGATGTTAAACAACAAGTGAAGAATGCGTATTTTAAAAAGAACAAGGAGAATAATCTTTCTCGTGTCATTTACAATGCCTCTACCAAGAATGTTACTGACCTTGTTGCCCATGCCAACGTTGAGAATTGGAAAGAAGTTGCTGTTGGTATTAGCTCATTTACAACTGACTCGTCTGAATATAACAGCAAAATGTCAGAGTTGGGTGATCGTATCTTGAAAGCCAAAGATGGCAAAAGAAATGATGCTGTTGTTTGTTATTTGGCAGGTGGGGCTTTGGATAAAATTTCAAATCTCTGGTTGCAAGAATTGCCTGATTATGAGTCTGAATTATTGAGTTTGAAATCTGAAGAAATCACTTCTCCTTCAGATGCCCGTCTTCAAGCCTTGACCAACTTTGTTGAAAAAGTAGCAACCTACAGATATATCACAAAGTCAACCGGTGAATTCTCTGGACCAATGGTTGAACCACTTGCTAAAGCAATTTTAGAATTTGTTAACTTGGTTGCTGGTAGTGGAGACTTTGACTTGGCTAATAAGTTTTTACAGTTGTTGCCAAGCGAGTTTTCTGGAACTGAAAAGGAAAGAATATTAAAGGCAACCTCCAAAGCTGTTGAACCTGCTTCTGCTGTTAAGTCATCTGCTAATGCAAAAATTGCCAAGCCTGCTTCTTCAAGCGGTCAAACTAGAGCATCAATTAATGCTGTCCCAGCTCCAGCTTATGCTCCTCCTGTTCAAGCTCCTCCTGTTCAAGCTCCTCAACCACCATTAGTGCAACAGCAACAGCAACAACAACAGCAACAGCAACCTAATCGCTATGGCTACGCCCAACCAACATACGCTGGTGCAGCACCAAAGACAAATCCATATGCCCGTACTAATCCATATGCTCCAAGCAACAATATTTATAAACCAGCATCTCCAGTTGCTACTCCATCTAGTTTAAGTGGTACTACCAGTGGTGTACCTCCACCTCCACCAAAAGCAAGTTACAAGCATGAGACTGAAGGCTGGAATGATTTACCAGACACATTTAAGGCCAAGACGGCTGCTCCACGTAGAGCTGCTGCTGCTGCCACTCCTCCGGTATCTACTCCTACGCCTGTTTCTGCTCCAGCTTTTGGGTCTCCTGGACAACCACCATCTGCTCCAAGTCAACCAGGAAGTGTTGGATCAGTTTCATCTGCTGGTTATCCTAAGAAAACATTCTCAGCAACGAATGTTCTTCCACCTCCGCCTAAAAGTATCAGTCGTTCTACCTCGAGAACAACGGTTCCAACTTCTTCAACCGTTCCAGCTTCACCAAAACCCACTCCTGTCTCGAATAAGTATGCACCTGCAGTTACCTCGGATGCTCTGCAACCTCCATCATCAGGATTTGCGTCTCCAACATTGAATTCATCTCCTCGTTTGGCTAAGAACCCTTATGCACCAAGTGTCACAGAGCAATTACCACCTAAGATTTCGTACGCCACACCTCCAGCTCATCATTTGGCAAATAATGGACCTTCAACTCCTTCATATGCGCCACCAAAGAATCCATACGCAGTTCCTCCAAGCACATCAGTTTCTCATGCTGGTATTGCTCCACCACCACCAGCACCTAAATTAGGCTCGGCTGCTCCTCCACCACCACAACCTTTTGGATCAAGCATGTCAATGCCTGTACAACCTGCCTTCAATGGAGTTCCTCCTCCACCACCTCCAGTTGGTCGTGCTGTGTCAACCCCTGCAGCTGCTAAAATTGAGCAACCGCCAGCAAGAGAGCCAGAGTTGCCAGTCCAATCAAAACATCCAAAGGGGGATAGAACCCATATTCCGGAAAACTCGTTGCCAATTTACAATTCTTTGACCAATGTGCTTGAGGCTATAAAGCCGAACATACCAGAGAAGTACGCTAAACATGGTACCGATATGGAACAAAGACTCAATATTTTGTTTGATCATTTGAACAATGAAGAAATCTCAAATGGCGTTATTGAGTTACTTTTGAAGGTTGCTACTAGTTTGGAATCCAAAGATTTTGCAAATGCTACTGCTGTAAACCTTCAAATTGCTACTGAGCACAGTGACGAAATTGGAAATTGGCATACAGGACTTAAGCGTCTCATTACTATGGCAGAGGCTATGTACTAAGAGTAAGAGTTTAAAATCAAATGACCAAAAAAAAAATTTACGTAAATAAATAAATTAATAAATAAAGATAGAATCAAAATCAAGAGAGCCGATATTCTGTGGGTTTAATGGTCAATGTTCGTCATGTAAGTACGTTGTTAATATATAGTATTCGTTTTCTTTCCCTGAGCGTTATGTGAGAACGGTGATGTAGAAATCTGAGTCTTTTCCCATATTGCGGATCGTTCTGAATCTATACAATGAACCTCTAGGTATACAAATCAATATTAAGTAAATGATCTACTCTAAATATTTACTTTTAATAAAAAACAACTTCAGCTAGTTTTGCCCCGCCATAATCTCCATCAATGGCTTCTGTGTTGTGAATCTCATCAACTTCAATTAGCAAAAAACGGGTTTGTAGATTCACAGCCACTTCCGTGATGTTGTGTCTTGTTGGAACCCAAACCTGGAAATACTCTTCGGGGTCAAAAGGAGCGGAAATCTTCACATCCCCGGAATACACCTCTTCAAACACATCGCTTTGGTTATGCAATTTTCCTTCTGGGTTAGCATATTTATACTCATTAAACAACTCGTTACCAAAATCCACTTGTGCGAAAAAGTCGGTGACAGCTGTAAAACTGCTGCCTGAGTATTTAGAAACTTTTACTCTTTTAGGTGGTTTGTCTCCCCAAATAAAAGTTCCACTAGAAATATTTCTAAAAGACTTCAAATCAACAAGAACCTTACCTGTTGTATCGTTATATTTGGCTTGCCAGCTTGTTGTATTGTCTCCATCATTAATCAGTATAGAGACGTCTCCATATGCACCTTCAGTAATATTAAAAAAGCCTGCTTTGTTGCATTCAGATATGCTATCAGGGAAGCTTTCACTCGTCTCAAACAAAGGAAAGGATTGTTCATCTTCGTCATTAATGGTGTACTTTCCGTGCATTGCATTTCTTTCTGCCAATAAAATTGTCACATAGTTTCGTGCATTGGGTGTTGTTTTTCCCTTATTTTTGATTGTGAAATGTGTTTCGTTAATTGCCATCGAAAGAGTATGGTTGTCATACTTGATACTGTCAAACCTTACACCTTCACCCAAACAAGGCAATGCAATTGGATCTAGTTTTAATAAACGCTGTAATTTGTTATTCTCAAATGTGTAATCGAATCTCATTCCAGTTAAGCCTTGTAATATTGCTTGCAAAAACCCCCCATGTGCTGTTAAAAACGGGAAGGCCGGGTGCGTTCCGCCATTGGTTAAATAATCGTCATTATTTTGTTCTGCAAATTGTGCAAAGGGTCCCCTGAGGAAAGGTTGAATTGCCTTATGCAAGTATGACTGAGAAGCACATCCAGTGAATGCCAAGTTTGATGCAACGATCGAAAATATTGGGAATGTCATTGCTGGTCCATATCCTACTTGCTTCATGGAATAGAACTCCATGTTTATGTATGCTTGATCTTGGTCAATCAACTCGTTTTCTAAGGGATACGTCATCATAATAACATCTGCCTGTTTGATACCAACTGAAGAATTCATTCCTGAGTACTCTAAAGTTATATTTTGTGTGTTCTCTGCAGTTGGAAGAAACATGGCTGTTTCAATGTCATGATAAATTTTAGGAACTTGCTTTCCTAGAATGCTGCCCGCAATCTGTGCCCATCTCATTACCAAAACTATGCCTGTGTTGGTGTATGCGCCATTGTCTACATGGTTAGCAAACTCGTCGGGGTCGGTGAGGTTTTTCGTCGTATACTTGCCAAGGGTATCATTGTAGTGGACAACATATTCAGCTAAGAAACTTGCAGCATCATTTATGATTGGGTATGCTACAGATTCCAAAAATGTATCATCGGCTGCTCCGCTAATGTACAACTGCCAACTAGCCATAGCAACTGCCATATTGATATGGTACTCATAATCCAAGCATGGTCCAGTTCCTGTACAATTACCAAATCTACCGCTTGTCCAAGGGTATACCGCACCTTGATACCCCCTAGGTACATTGTCAATAGCTTGCTGGTGAAGATGCACTCGATAGTTTATAAAGCTTTTGATATGGTCTGGAGCAAATGGTAATATTCCATTAAGCATCCATAAATCTGTATCCCAAAAAACCATTCCACCATAGCTGTCGGAACTCAAACCACTTACACCAAGAGCTCCTGTAACACCCTCGGCATTCGGTCTCGTGTTTGCTAACAAATGGAAAATCGAAGCTCTTGCTCCCAAGTTTAACAATGAGTCACTTGGAAATGTAACCAAAGGAGCATCTTGTATTATCTTTGACCATGCCAGCCTATGCGAGTTAACTAATTGAGTAGCATCGCCATGCTTTTTATTTTGGGAAACTTTTCTTGCAAACTTTAACACGTCATCTGCAGTCTTAAAAGAGTCTGGATCCAAATCTGTAGTCGCAATCCCAACATATTTGGCAACTTGGACACATGAATGGGGCTCAATAGTAAGTTCAACATTTTGGAAGACTGTTTCGTTAGTTTGTTCTCTGGTAATCTGGCCATTGGCTGATAATGTAGAGTATATTGCACCATCAATATAACTCAACCCTTGAGGATGGAATGTGACATAAATCCCATTTTTGTCGTGTGAAATTTGATTCAATTGACATCTTTGTGAAGAATTAAAGTCAAGCACATCAGAAACAATGACTTGTACGCTTTCATTTCCTGGATTGTAGACTTGCATATTGACCAATCCCAAATTTATATTCTCACGATGAGCAAGAATTTCGTATTTTACATCAAAGGTATTTAGCCAAGTAAACTGAGTAGTAACAATTCCGTCCGACAATGACATGTTTTGGACATAATTGGTGATGTCACCAATTGCTTCATGCTCTAACGAGGGGTCGAGCGTATACTTTTTGCCCAATATTTCGACACTCAATGACAAAGCAGTCCACTGTGGCACAGCAGCTATTACACTTTCATACCCATTTTCTAATAACTCGGCAAAATTGGTTCCTGTTGTGTTTTTTTGTAAATCGTAAAATCCAGCAACAAACGCGCCAGAATATCTCTTATTGAAAAGTGGCCAACCATTCAACAAGTCGTCATCGTTTGCTGTCAGTGAGTTGGTGAGCTGGTCGTAAGTAAACCCTTGTCCTAAGTTTGGTATTCTGCTTCCAATGTATCCATTGGCAACATAGGGCTGTCTTTGGTATTGATTGAAAACTGGGAACTCGGTTGTTCCAACGACATTATCGTGGGGATCGTAAAATGCTTGATCGGAGAACTTGAGCTGGCTAAAAATCTGTTTATTCTCTGGACTATTGACTAATTGCTCGAGATTTGTGTGAAAAATTTGATTTGTAGATCTGGCCGTGCTTGGAACTACATAGGGAAATCCGCTGCAGAACCTGGCATATAGTAAATGAAAACTGAATAAGAGGAATAAATTAGCTAAACACATTAATGCTATCCTACCCTTCTTTTTTGATGCTGCGTGTATGCAAAATTGTATAAATGATTGATTATGTGGAGCACAATTATCTGCTAGAAAGAATGAAGAGTTCGCTGCCATATTTATAGCATGCAGCTCAAAAACCCATTTGGCGGAGTAACCGTGCAGATTTAGTGGAGTGGAATGATGCTACTTTGAAAGTCCCCTTTGTTGGGTAAAGGTGATGTCTATACTATTATCTGTGGTGAAAAGAGCAAGCGTGAAACTACCGGAAACAAGAAGAGTGGGGAAAGAGAAAAATGTTTATTGCTACGAAATAGATAAATTTGGAAGTTTCAATGGTTTAAAAAAAAAATAAGAATTAGGCAACTAAAAACGACCCTTCTCTATTATAATTATTATTCTTGTTCCCCTGGCAAGTTGAATATATAGGGGATCCACAACTGATTTCCAAATTTAGAACAACCAAGATATCTTCTTATATCTATTTAGGTCGTAGACGACAACAACAACCCAGCAATTACTTGTTGTATATATGTTGCTCATAAAATGTGAACTTCTTTTATTGATGACCAGCTTACTTTTTTTTTGTCAGTATCCATGGAATAGGCTCATTCAATTATTGTAGTTCCCCAGAACAAGCATATTGTAGGATTAGCGTTGGTAGTTGTACTTTACCCTTGTACACCTTTAGTTTCCTTCTTCCGTGAAGACTTGAATTTCGTCTCTGCATTCATTTTCGTACGAAATTTTGTTGAACAGCGGAGATAAAACATGTCGGTAGCAAATATACAAGCTAGCCGTAGTCGTGGTGGTCTGATGTATCTATTTGAATCTTGTATTACATCATACTCAAATTTCAATTGTTTGAACATGCAAAGCAAAAACAGTATTCGCATTACCAGTATGTAAGGAGATGATGCTAACAGAGGATTCAGTTTTGGTGTCAAACTACATGATTCTTATTGATCTCGTTGCTTATACAGAACAATGAATTGGACCAAACATAATGCTTTGAGTCTAATAAAGACTACACAGCAATGCAGAAATAGAAAAAGAAAAGAGTGGAACACGCAACGCAATAATTGCAAAAAAATAAGCTTGATACGCGGGGTCAACCGGGAATCGAACCCGGGACCACACCAAATTCAGATTTCACACAGTTACAAGAACAGTAGTAAAATCCCTAATGGAGCATGATCGCCACTTCACCATTGACCCAACGATCGCCAAATTTTGGCTGTCTCGTTATACAAGTGTTCTAAAATTATTGCAATCACACAAACTGTCAAGTTCATTTTCAAGTTAGACAAAGGGCTTTTGAACAATTCAATGCTTATAATGACTAGGTAAAAAACATTTACTAGCTCCTTTGAAACAATATCTCGAAAAAATGTGGGTATATATAGTATACAAATAATAGTGAAATTGTCAATATGGTTCCTAAGAAATTAGCCGTGTGCACATTTCAATCAATTCTGAGTTAATTTGGTTGCAAAACACGTTGCCATCAGTTTGAAATTAATTACCTCCAATTATCAATGTGGTTCTGGCTATTAATCAAAGTTGATGTGTTGTTTATCAGTATCACTTTATTAATTTCTCTTTCCTTCCAAGTCTTGTGAAAGTGATAAAAACATCACAGCCGTATCTTTTCTTTATTGTAAAATAGTATGATTGCTCTTGCTTTTGCTTAGAATCTCATTTATATTCCTATTTGTAAGCTTGCTTCTAGGATGGAATGCTATGAATGTAACAAAGTGTACATCAAATATAAGGTCGTGTGTATGGTATCCATTTTTTTTTTCTGAATTTTTCAGTCACAAAAAAATTTTTTTCCTTTTAAAATCAATTTCCAATCCAAACCTTATATATCCAAAATCACTTAGAAACATAAAGGATGAGTACAACAAATTGCAGATTTTATGAAAACAAGTATCCAGAAGTGGATGAAGTTGTTATGGTCAACGTCCAGGAAATTGCCGAGATGGGTGCATACGTGAAGTTGTTAGAATATGACAATATCGAAGGGATGGTGTTATTATCGGAATTGTCGAGAAGACGTATTCGTTCTATCCAAAAATTGATCCGTGTCGGTAAGAACGAAGTGGCCGTAGTATTGAGAGTTGACAAGGAAAAGGGATACATTGATTTGTCCAAAAAAGTTGTTTCAGCTGAAGATATAGTGAAGTGTGATGAAAGATATAATAAATCAAAAGCTGTCCACTCCATCTTGAGACATTGTGCCGAAAAATTTAACATTCCTTTGGAAAGATTATATGAAACCATTGGGTGGCCCTTAAGTAGAAAGTATGGTCATGCGTATGATGCTTTCAAGATATCTATCACCGATCCTTCTGTTTTTGACAGTGTCGATGTACCTTCAAAGGACGTATTGGAAGAATTAAAGTTATACATTTCAAGAAGATTAACACCTCAGGCAATTAACATCAGAGCCGATGTTGATGTCTCGTGTTTTAGTTACGAAGGTATAGATGCTATAAAGGAAGCTTTAAAAGCTGCTGAGAGCGTCTCAACTTCACAAATGCAAGTCAAGGCTAAATTGGTGGCTGCTCCATTGTACTTCATTACTGTTCAAGCCTTGGATAAGAATGAAGGTGTCAAACTTTTAGAAAAAGCCATTGAAAAAATCACCGAATCAATTGAAGCTAGCGGCGGTAACTGTAAAGTCAGTATGCCTCCAAAGGCTGTTTCGGCTAACGAAGATGCAGAATTAGAACGTATGTTGCAAAGAAGAGAAGCCGAAGACAAAGATTCATCTGACGAGGAAGATGACGCATAATGCATTTTGTACAGTAGATAGGGAAAAGAAATAGACTAGGCAAGATTGTACACACGAATTTTATTCTTTGTATACTAAAATAAAGAGAAAAGAAATACAAAAATCAATGAAAAAAAAGACTGGCTCATATGTAAATATACACTCCGTACCACTACTCAGACTCAATATCATCTTTCTTGATGATAAGTCTATTTTCATTCGCTCTTTCAATAACATAGGCTGGCAAATTGGCAACCAATTGAGGCGGAACTCTCAACTCTGTGACTGATTCAGGGATAATTACATTGTCAAGACTCTGCAAATCCTGATTGCCACTCAAATCTAAAGTTTTCAAGTGATTTCCAAACTTGACATTTCTAATTAACCGAAGTTCATTGTAAGCTAGACTAAGGTATCGCAAACTAGCAGGAAACTCGAACGATTCAATAGTTTTTATCCCGTGGTACGATAATTTCAATGTTTTCAAATTTGGCGGCAAAATTACATCCTTTAATGTAGTGATGTGCTTGTCGTTTTCATAAAAGAACGGATCCTGTTCAAAATCTAGAACTTCGATTGTAGCAGGGAACGCTACATTTTTCAAAGTCGTGATAAGATTGACCCCCAAATATAGTTCACGCAATTTGGGAGGGAAAACGACCTTGTTCAAAGTTTTGATGTGGTTTTGATTCAAGTACAAAATTTCAATAGTGTTTGGCAATTTTAGTGGATTTATGCTATTGATCCCATTTCCACTTAAAATCAAATGCTTCAAATGCTGGGGTAGTTTCAAACCTCTAGTAGTTGTCATGGACGACTGTAAGTTCAACACTTCTAACAGCTCCGGAAATTTGACACCTGCCATAGATTCATTGGGAATGTTGGAGATGTCCAATAACTGTAGCGACTCAGGAAACTTGACTCCTTTTAAGCTCTCGATTGGATTGAAACAGAGACTGAGTGTCTCTAGGCCACTCGGGAAGTTAACATCTTTTAAGGATTCAATTCGGTTTTGAGAAACATCGAGATCCTTTAACGAAGGAGGGAACTTCACATAGTCTAGGAAATATATCTTGTTTTCGGGAATCTCCAAACTCTTTAAAGTAGGTGGGAAAACAATATCATCAATTGAGGGCATTGCTCCCTGTCCAGCAGATAACTGCTCAAGTTTTGGCGGCATCTTGAATCCGGCTAAAGTCTCCAAGGCGTACCCACCTCCGATATTCAAAATCTTCAAAGAGTCTGGTAATTTCACCCCTGGCAAAAATCGAATACTGCTTTCTCCATAGTCTAGGATTTCAAGATTTTCCCAAAAGTCAATGTCCAGTTGAATCTCCTTACCAAGTTTAGCTAGGTCCTCTTTCTCTGTGATATACACTGTATCCATGTCGTACTTGTTTATCACCGAACAATGGACCACTTTACTGGCTCCGGCGTCACGAAGCACCTTCAAGAACTCAGTATACTTTTTCACTTCCGATTTGGTGTACTCTTTCCATTTTTTACCAGGTTCAAAATGAATATGATAAGAAAGGTCCCCAATATCATCGATCATTTTTTGATTGTTCTTCAAGAAATTTATAAATTTTTGCAAATTAGCCTTGAATTGGTCATTGTACTCGATGCACATGTGTAAATGCTGAAATTTGACTGATGTTATTGTCGTCTCTTTAAGGAATTTGTCAATAGTTTCTATCTCAATTACAGTTATAAAGTTATTCTCCAACTCTCTTAGCTCTTTTAGGAGCATAATCGTATGATAGTACTTTGGCTTGTCATACAACAATACTAATCTGTTGATTGCTGGTGCAGTAGATTCAGTTGACATTATAACTATGCTTGGTTAAGGGGGGATGAAAAAAAAACGAAGGCAACAGGGCTAGTATATTTATTTATATAATCTTTCGTAGCTTGAAAAAGGAGAAAGCTCTTCACCCGGGTTGTAGTTGTTTTTCAGTGTTTCCAGACTTGCCTGATTAAGGAAAAAAAAAAAAAGCTTACATTCGTGTCCCCTACAAAATGTGAAACTATATAAGGTTATTATTATTATTTTGTGTACGCGTTTATATTTTTTCGTGACTCTTTGCCAAACAAAGCGGGAAGACACTTCCAAACGGTACTGTTACGCCCGTGTAGTCTGCCAAGTCTGAATCCGTGTGTCCTTCTTTTTCCATCATACGATCACGAGCATTGACGTAACCTCGTATTATCAATAAAGTTGCGGAGCAAACAATAAAACACACTCCTGTAAAAATTGAACAGTTTACATATCTTGTTGGGTCAATTCCCACACCACTGCCTTTTGTGAGCTTCACACCTATGACTGGCGAGAACAAACCGGCAACCCCCATAAAACTCCATATCTGGGAAAAGACAACATTCATTTTCAGAATCCCAAACAACCTGGCCACTACTGGTGCAATCATTCCGTAAATAGCACCCATTATTGCCCCCATTATAAGAGCAAATATGATCACGGTAGCAAGATTTCTTACAGGAATCCACATTGCTAAGCAAAAAATACCAGCAATAAAGTAACCGACCGATGCTACTGTGGCCCCTCCATATTTGTCTGACAACAATCCCATCAATGGCCTGCCTACACACGAGCCAATTTGAATGGTGGCTGAAACATAAGAACCTTCACGTTCGGTGTAACCCAAACTAGTGGTGAAGTTTGCCAATGTGTATAAAACGATGACATACCCAAATATACACGTGATGATGAAAAAAATCAACAACCAGAATGGAGCCGTTTTTATTACACCGAAATCAAATAGCTTGAATTGGATATTATGTTTTGAATTCTTTGTTTTGACAAGCACAATAGCAATCCAAGTCAATCCAAATGCAATTATACTTTGTGCCCTTAAAGCCCAATGCACATTCTTGGTGTCAACAACTTTTTGCATTGCCAAGTTGAAAACAATACCCCCCAAACCAGATCCAGCAGAACCTATTCCACCAGCTAGCACTCTTTTTTTCTTGAAAAATTGTGGCAAGATTGTGATTGTCGGGATTGAAATAAATGCTAAGCCAAAACTCTGCATTAATCCTTGGGTCAAGTACAACTGCCAAAGTTTTGTTGACCAACTGGCCAACATCAAAGAAGCAAACTGAAGACAATTACCGATGATAAGCACTGATCTAAATCCCAATACTCCCATCAAGACAGTGATTACTGGAGAAAAAAATATGCCGACACCAAATGCCATTCCTCCAATATAACTATAGTCCATTTTGTCGGCTCCTTTGAATGTGCCCTGTGATAAGTAATTGGCAAAATAAATTGCAAATCCTGAATTCATTCCCCAAGTACAGAAATTGAATAGAACACAAGCAAACAATATGATCCAAGCATACCCACCGTCAATGTCAGGGTCGTGCTCCTGTTTTTCGGTAGCAGATTCCAATTGCTCGGGGCTTGTATCAGGCTGTTGAAGTTCGATGGAATCCGTGGTCTCTTCCGATGATAGGTTTTTTTTCGTTTTTATCATCTTGATGAGTGTGTGTTAATTTGTTTAACTATTTTCAACAACTTCTTGTAGTGGTAGATCCTTCAGTTTATATGTGCTTTTGCATGAAGCTTTTTTTAATAAGCAACAGTTTGTAATTAATTAGTTAATAGAAAGAAAGCCGGTAAATTGGAAAAAAAAATTTTGAAGTACACAAAAGATGGAAAAACAAAGATTTATAAGCTAGAAAGAAAGTGTAATAAAACGGAAGGCCACCCCACACGCGGACCGATGTACCGAGAAAAAAAAGTCATCAAGTTGAAAAAACTCTAGCGGTAATAAGGTGCATTCTCGGTCATATCTGAGCCACATTGTTGCAGATCTCGTCTTACTGATTTAAGGTTTGCAAAACCCAAAATCTATATTGTTTTGCAAAAATAAAACTATGTATAGAACAACAGCAACCCACAGTTTCACCATTTAATGGCTTTAAAAAAAAATAATGAAGGATGCGAGATTCGAACTCGCGCGGTCAACTGACCAACAGATTACTCTGGCAAAGAAGGATTTGAACCTTCACCTTAAGTCTGTCACCTTAGACCAACTCGGTCAACCCTCCAGTATAGAGTCGTAGCTGTGCTCAGCTTTTAGATGAGGATGTGCTACCAAGACTTCGTTTATCGGAAGTTCATTGTCAAAATATAGTTATATGAAAGAACGGGGATTGATAAAGGTGAATTTTGTTTACATTTTGGTGGTAGAAGTATATCAGACTGGCTCAAGCTCGTTTAAAGCTGTTTTGTATTTAGAATATTGATTTGATATGGGAGTAGTGTAGTCGCATAAGTATCTAACAATAAATATATTGTGGAATTTGTCATTTGCTGCAAAAGTTTGGTTCATATTTTTACAAAAAATACATAAAATGGAAAATTTGATAATTAATTACTCTTTTGTTATTACAGCTTAACATTTCGATAAATTTAGTCATAGAACACAGTTATCCAAACATTTGAGTTGGAAGGGCTCAAAGTCCCTAATATTGAAAATTATTTACTGTTCCTACTTTTTAGTTGTAGCCCCCAGAGAATTGTTTACCGCATCTACAAACAAACAAGATGGTGAAAAAAAAAAAAAAATTTATGAGAAATGAAATACAATTCAAATCCACTTTGTCCGGATATTCCTTATCTACGTTAAATCACGCTCATGTTTTGTCGAAAGTATGTTTTTCAAACCTGGAAACAGCTTTCCAGATCTTATTCGACTGTCAATAGCATTGGAGCTGCAAAGACAAGAAATATTGGTATCATAGCCCATATCGATGCTGGGAAAACAACTACAACCGAGCGTATGATCTACTACAGTGGGAGAACCAAAAGAATCGGAAATGTGGATGAAGGTGACACAGTAACAGATTATTTGCCTTCTGAGAGAGAAAGAGGAATAACTATTCAACTGGCGGCAATTACCCTTCCATGGAACCAACACAAAATCAATATTATTGACACCCCAGGACATGCTGATTTCACATTTGAAGTCATTAGATCTTTGAGAGTACTAGATGGGGCAGTTACTATTCTAGATGCAGTGGCTGGAGTAGAGGCACAGACAGAAAAAGTTTGGAAGCAAGCAAGCGCATTAAACTTGCCAAAGGTTGTATACGTCAACAAGATGGATCGCCCTGGTGCCGGTTTCAGCAGGACTGTGCAAGAAGTCATTCAGAAATTAGAAACAAGAGTTGTACTTTGTAACCTACCATACTTTGAAACAAACAAAGAGAGTGATTTGGAATTCAAAGGGGTGATTGATGTGATACATCAAAAATTGTTGAAATGGAATGAAACGGATGCCAATGGCAACGAAATATCAGTAGTAAATATTGATGAAACAACACCAGATTTGTTACAGATTTTAGAAAAATCCCGAGAATCTATGGTGGAGACACTTGGCGAGTATGACGAAAGAATTATTGATTCGTTTTTAGAGCATGATGAGAACTATTTAAAGATACCACCCATGTTGTTGGACCAAGTGATCAGAAAGGCCACGATTGACAATTATTTGACGCCAGTTTTTTGTGGTGCATCATTCAGAAATATAGGTGTTCAGCCGCTAATGGACGGAATCACAAAATACTTGCCATCTCCATTGGAAACAAGTTTACCACAGATAACCAAGAACGGCAAAGACGTGACAAAGAAAGTTGATGGTGAAAAGGGCCTCGTGGTTGCAAATGATAACAACTTGACTCTTGCATTGGCATTCAAAGTGATGACACATTCTACTCGTGGCCCAATGACATTTGTAAGAGTATACAGTGGCAAACTTAACGCAGCATCAAACTTGATAAATACAAGAACAGGCAAAAAGCTACTTATAAGAAAGCTATTGGTTATGCATGGGGACAGTCCAGAAGAAGTGAAGAGTATTAGTGCTGGTAACATAGGTGTCATTCCCGGTTACGAGACTGATTTTCAAACCGGAGACACTCTTGTGTCTAGTGCAGTGGCAAAACGGAACTTTACGGCAAAAGATTCGGCTTATAGGTTGTTGCCCATCGATATCCCACCTCCTTTATTTAATGCTGCCATTGAACCTCATACGGCTGGAGATGAGGCATACATGAAACAATGTGTTGAAACACTCATTCGTGAGGATCCTTCATTGAAAGTTCATTTGGATAAAGAGATGGGACAAGTAGTGTTAAGTGGAATGGGTGAATTGCATTTGGATATTGTCAGGGAAAGATTGGTTAACGACATGAAGGCAAAAGTAAACTTGAAGGATGTCGTTGTATCGTACAAAGAATCATTTGTTGGGAAAAGAGAAAAGGAGGCTGTTATCACTAATGAAGAAATTGAAGTGGCCGTGACTTTATCACATATTGAGGATGCTAGAGATTATGTTGGCCAAGAAGGTGCATTAGTGATTGAAGAAGACAACAATGTCATACTATTGAGTGAGACTGCGCTGTCCGAACACGTACGAGCCACTATTGATGAAAGAAGGTGGAAGTGTGAGAATAATCTAGAAGAATTAAAGGAAGCCATTTTAAATGGTTGTTTGACAGCTCTTCAAATGGGAGGTCCTATTTTGGGTTTCCCATTGCATTCAACATTGGTTACTGTAAACCGCTGGAATGTACCTGTGGAGGTAGCTCAAGAACAAGCTTTGAATTTGATGAATGCTTCGCGTCAAGCAGTTCAGTCTCTCAAAGATGAAAAAAAAGACTTTTCTATACTTGAGCCTATAATGAGCACAAAAGTGTATGTGGATTCCAATGACTTAGGTGAAGTGTCACATGATTTGACTCAAAGGTGTAAAGCCATGATTGTTGAAATACAGGACCAGTCCACTCAAAACTTGGAAACTGCTGCGTGGGCCAAAGATGAAGCGGCAAAAGTATATGTACCACCGGATTATACTATAAAGAAAAATGTCAGCAAGTTTGACGATATTGCCAATAAGAAGATTATTGTTGCTGAAACTCCGTTGAGAGAAATGATCGGTTATTTATCCAAGTTAAGAGCATTGACACGAGGTAGAGCAACATTTGATATGACTTTAATTGGAATGAGACGTGCAGTGGGCAATAGAGTGGACTCCATTGTTGAAGAATATAAATTTTAATTTGATTTAGTTGAATAGTTTTGTACAAAGTTATAGGAATAGTCGTGTAAATAGACAGATTGATGTTTTGCATAGAAATTCAAGAAATAATGAAGGGATATGACATATTGAGAAATAGATTTTACAGCCGTTGAAAGTAACGAAATGTATGACAAAAAGGAAAAAAAAAACATAGTCAGAACGAATTCGGAAAAAAAAAAAGGGAAGAAAAACAACAAAAAAAAAATCCTCAAATTTTTTTGGTGCTTTAAAAAAATTCCTTTTCAGCAAAACAAATAAACAAACAAGAAAACACAACAATCTATTTAGTATATTAACAGTAATAACCAGCTATGGATTTTTCAGATAGGGCACCATTATCACTAGATAGGGATAGAGTAACCTGCTTGCTTTTGATTAATACTCACTTGATAAAAAAATGTTGTAATATATATAATACCATGCTAAATAATCAACAATTGATGCAACAAATGACACCAGAAAATAGGGCCATGTTATCAAATGTATACAATAATTATATTAGAAGACTCCAATGCAACTTGGCTACTTTGAACTATTTATATGAAAAATACCATTCGACACAGCATCTGCCTGTGGCAGCCAAGGCAAGTTTCCCTATGATATTGTCTGCCCCTCCAGATATGCCTGAATTGAATCAATTATATTCAAAGCTTCAAGAGTTGTATCCCGAGGCAGTGCAATATTTTAAAATTAAATTTGAAGAGAGTAGAAAGCAGCAGGCATTTCCGGCACCACAGCAAAATCAACCTCCGCCACAACAACATTCACTTCATCAACAACTCCCACCTCAACCGCAACCGCAATCCCAACCTTCACTTCAACAACAGCAAGGACTTCAACTCCCTTCTAATGTTCCGTCTCAACCTGTGCAACAACAAAGTTTCCGCCAACTATCTACAGGTTCAGAATCAGGTCCTCAAATTATACCTCAAAGAGCTCCACCACCACCACAGCAACAACAACCGCCGCCAATACCACCACAGCAGCAACTCCAACAACAATTTCAACAGCAGCTTCAACAACAACAGCTCCCGCAACAGCCTCAACAACTTCAACAACCTCAACAGCCTCAGCAATCACAATCTTTTGACGACTTGCTTTTAACAGATGGGTTTAACCCATCCAGTGACAGTCTTGGTGGAACAGGTCCTGGTGATTTTAACCCTAACTACAATAATGGTTCGTTCCAGTTGTCTACACTTTCCCCTCAACAGATATTACAACAGGCCAATGAGAATACGCCTATATCTCAAGATTTCTTATTTTGATATTAATTTTGTTTTTGTAATATATTGTATTATATAGAAAATTTTATTACCATCACAGAATAAATGTACAGACATAAATATATATTTGCCTCACTCCCGCACAATCACTCTAAGATTGATCCATGAAATCTTGAAATTCATGGTTTATCAAGTTTGAATACCCTGAATGGACACTAGTGCCAACATCAGGCGATGCAGTATTAAATATAAAGCCTTCATCCAATGGATCTCTTTCCGTTATATTGGTATCCTTTTCGGCAGAATGCATATTTAACCAACCAGCCTCATTCGTAATATCACTCCATAACTTTTGTTCAGCATCTAGATACGTAAGACCTTCAATACCAGTCAAATCTTGATTGGCATAAACATCGCCAATACCAACCACTCCAACATTAGCATTAGAAACACCATCCATACCATCAGTTCCTTCGTTTCCTTGCACATTTGTAAATTGCAAAAAGTCCAAATCACCTGGTCTAATAGGTGGTGGGTTCAAAAATGGCTCTACGTTATTGTCGGAGGTATTTGTAATTGCCGATCCCGGCAATGTCTTGCTGTTGTTGCTACTGCTTCTGCTGCTAGTGTTGTTGTTGTTATTATTATTGTCATCATCATGCTTTTCTAATAACTCTGCCATGACTCCATTGAAATCCAACACATTGATTAATTTCAACAACTGTGCACGTCTAAGAGCTGCAGGATAATTGCCCAATCTTTTCATTTTCGTAAACAAAATCAATGCATGATCCAAATGATCTCTGGTTGCTTCATGAACACCAAAAGAAGCATTGAACAATATCAACGTTGAAGCTGAAGTGAATAGATACTCTCTATCCATCCAACCAAATAATGCCACCATATTGTCTTGAAGAAGAGACCATATACTTTTGATAGTGTTTATTGACGCCTGGAATGATGCATTCAATAATGTTAAAACGTTCTTTGAATATTTTGTCAAATCAATATACTTATTTTGAGTATTTTGCATTTGCAATTCTTTCAATTTCTTAGTTGCAAAATGAAATAATAATGGACGCACCGCTAAATTAATCCCTTGGAAATATTCTGTCATTAAGTTGGTCACTAATCGTGATACTTTAGGATTATCAACTGAATAATCAACATCAAGATATTTAGGTAAAGATGTTTTCCATGCCATTAACCTTTGAACCAAATCAGTAACCACCGGCAAAATGTTGAAAGACGGTTGTTTGGTATACAACGATGACAAAATAACCGCATTTATTTGGGTAATCGTGACACAATTGTTAATATAGTCTGCTGGTGGGAAAATATAATACCCTCTAACATCGTGTTCATCTCTAGGGAAATCTGTCAAATCAATTTTGAAATCAATTGGTAATTCAGTTGATACTGAATCGTCAGCAAAACTCAAGGGTAATCCGGCTTTCGATGATAGCATTCGTTCATACATGTACACAGTCCACCATATCCTTCTTCTATGTTCCAATTCAAATCGATTCAAATTCTCTTTGTCTGCATCAACATGCCAGCCCAAAATCAATGCTGCTCTCAAGGCTAACCCAAAATAAAAATACGATGCTATTGTACAATCAGCCACTTGCAAATAAAATGCATATAGAAGCATGACTTCGATACCACCATCTTTGGTGATATTATCAATAGCACCCGAAGCAAAAAGACCAGTAAATAATTCTGAAGCTTGATAGAAAAATGCTGAGCCAGGTAATGCATGTTTTTCCCGCTTTTCTTTGCTACGTTTCATATTCTCCAATTTTTGTCTTCGGGCATGTGTGCTGGATTCTGTCCCCAAGTACATTTCCCCAATGGCAAATATAAGTAAGATTTTGCAAAACCAAATGGTTTCTAGAATCGTCTCATCATCAGTATCTTTTTTGATAGTATTTTCATCCTGATCGGGACTTTTTGTTTGGAGAGTATTGCGTCGTAATATTCGTTTGTTTTCAACTGCCTTACCAGAGTACAAGTTCATTAGAAATCGCTTGATTAACCCTTCATTGAAAAAATAAAAGCATCCGTCATTGTAATTGATAAATGTATCAACCAATAACATCGCATAAGAGTACGACGGTAGTTCAAAGTTAATCGACAATCCTGGTCTCGTTTTGGTTTTGGATAAAGTAATCTTGTAGGCGTTACCCTCTTTCTCTAAAATCTTGGATTCTCTTTTTCCCTGGTAATGTTCTTGTTTGGGTGATGAATTGTTTGGTAATTGGTGCAGTTGTTGTTGTTGTGTTGGTGGCGGTGGAAGTG
The DNA here is from genome assembly GCF_000182965.3 of Candida albicans SC5314. Taxonomy (NCBI): domain Eukaryota; kingdom Fungi; phylum Ascomycota; class Pichiomycetes; order Serinales; family Debaryomycetaceae; genus Candida; species Candida albicans. The sequence continues at coordinate 1,496,280 of NC_032089.1, forward strand.
TTTGATCACTACTACTGGGTGATGGAGCTGGGGTGGTAGAAGAACTTGTGTTCAGTAGAAGCGAGCTTGAAACAAATGATGGGACCATATTCTGAATTTCCAATCCGAACAACGTCATAGATGATGACCCAACATATACTTTTTCACCTGTACGTGACTGAATTAATCTTCCGTATTTATCCAACGACGGATGAATCACTTCTCCATTTGCTAATGGTGTTTGTGTTAAGGACGAAGGTATTGTTTGAGGTGTTTGGGAATGTGGTTGAGAAAAGTTCTGGGACCCCATTACATTCGAAGCCATGGATAGGGGAGAAACTCGGTTGGCTGGTGTTGTATTTGCAAATTGGGGTCTTCCCTGTTGTGCGTCAACCCGTTTCAATTCTTGTTCTTTTAAATTATTTCTTAATCCAGCATTATCTTTTTTCAATCTTGCTATTTCGTCATGTAGTTTGGAAAGATACTTCATTGATACAACAATTTTTTTGTCGGCTTCAACATATTCACATTTCGATTTTGCCAATTGACATTTCCTACAGGGGTCACCTCCAGGACACCGAATATGACGTGTTCGACATCTTATACAAGCCAAAGACGCCCTTTTCTGACGGGGGTTTAAAGATGTATTGGTATTTAATGGACTCAGGGTTTCTAGATTGCTTCTGGTGGATGTCATCGGCGACGAAACTGATGGTGAGGATGGTGGTTGTAAGTCAAGTGGAATGGTATCTGAATTAATTAATGCATTTGCAATTTTCTTTTCCTCCGAAGGCTCTTGTGAATCCATTGTACAAGAATCGGATTATATATAAGTAAATGAAGGAATGATTTATGTGGGTGTTGGTTGATAGAAAATAATTATTTCTAATACCTTGTTCGGAATGTTTTATATGGTTGGTTATGGATATATGACTGATAATTTTTTTTTTATTTTTTTTGGGAAAGATGTATCCAAAGTGCGGAAGTTATTTTTATTTGGTAGTTTCGCACAACGTTTTTTTTTTTAGTTATACATCTTTAATATGAGGTCTAGTTGTGGGAACTGTGGAAAAAGTTAAATAAAAGCCGATTACATGAAGTAATGCACGTATAATTGATGTTTAGATCAGGAAGCTCGGGAATCAAAAGATTCTTAAGCGAATCTTTTAAACAGGAAAAAGTTTGGGATAAAACAAGTCTAAGAGAGAAATTGTAATTAGTATGAATTGCTTAGATATATTTTGTATTGCCGTGTTATATATATAAGCAACTATAAAAAAAAGATAAAGAGAGATAGAGATAGA